>NC_031768.1:76187115-76212022 GCF_001522545.3 Parus major | reverse complement strand
AAGAAAAGAAAAGAAAAGAAAAGAAAAGAAAAGAAAAGAAAAGAAAAGAAAAGAAAAGAAAAGAAAAGAAAAGAAAAGAAAAGAAAAGAAAAGAAAAATATGTATGGTGAGGAAGAAAATAACCCAATTATTCATGGTAACCTTCAGCCTGTATGTGTCTATTTAATTAGCGATAAAACTTTAGAGCTGGTACAAACTTGGTCAGTCTTATGAAAAGTTTTTTATTCAGTGCTTGGTGAACTGTTTCTAAAAGTCTGAATGCTATGAGAATTAATGATTCTTGAAAGAATTGGTTTGGATCTCATGTGATAGACAGAAAATCTATTCTGACTAGGCACTTGTATCCAAATAATCTTCTGTCACAGCTATTAGAGGATTGCCTCAAATTCTCTCCTAGAAATACTCCTGTTATTCCTCAGCACTCTCCAGGCAGCTAACCAGAAGGAAAGCCAAAATACCTTTCATAATTTGTCCTCTTAATACTTTTTCTTAAGAATAAAGAAAAATTCTCCCTCCTCTATAACAGAAACTGTAACCCAAATATGGAAGTTAATTCAGTTAGATGAGACAATTAATGTACTTTCCATAACAGCAAACCTGCAGTGGATGCCTTTCTGACTAGTAGGATTTGATAACTGTGGTGTAAAACTTTTAAATATTCGCAAAATAATGAGATTTGAACTAAGATTATGGGTATCTTTTGAAACTAAGGGACAGTGTAAGCCCAAAAAATTCTTGATATGCTGTGGGATAGTTACCTTTTATTGTCTTGAGCTCAGTGATTGCCTAAAAACTCCCAAGGATTTAGCTTTCAGGACCCTCCAATAAATTTCTGCAGAGTAATTTCAGAGTGATTTTATCTAAGAAAAGAAGGGGAAAAAAAGTGCATGTTATTGCTATTATAATAATTTTTTCTATGACATTGACCAGCAAAAGACACAGGCTGACATGAAAGAGTCTTAAACCAACCTTCAATTTCTAAGAAGTTTTTTAGTGCTTTTAGATTTAAGAATCTTGACTTCATAAGAAAAATTTTACTTTTTCTTGAGTATGCATCAAGAGTACCTACTGATATTTCATTATTTCATATGTCAATATTCTGCCACCTCGGCTTATAAAAAAGCCTTTCCCCTACAGTTAGGTTTTTTCGGTGCAGTAGTTTCTTTCTACACTCACCACGTATAGGTCCAATTCTCAATGCAAATCTCAACTTTCCTCTCTACATACCTACTATGATTGTGCCAAAACAGGATTCTTGTTCTTATTACATTACTTGCTAATACAGATACATTCTGTATTGCCATATTCTCTGTAGGATGACTAAGGTGTAATTCCACTAAGCAATATGTGGTTTATTACTATTTCAACTTATTTATTATTATCATTTTTCCTGTAAGGCCATATGCAGAATTATCAGTTTTACTTTGGTTCTTTTAGTTTTCATTCTTCTGTTGTAACTTTGATGAGAGTAGACAAAATTTGGATTGTAAATGAGTAAATCCTTCTGAACAGGAATTATTCATACCAGTACATAGATTTTTGTCTTGCCTACCCACTACCCCCTTATTCTTAGAGTAGATGCTTTGGCTTGCTACTTTTTAATATATTTTTCCCTCTTTCTTTCTTTTCCATGCTTTTTCTCATACTTCCATCATTATTAAATCAATTACTTCTTATGCTATTTTAAGAAAATTATAATATATTTAAAGTAATGAAAAAAATACTCAAAAGAAATTTTGTATTAAGTATGGAAATATTCCCTGCCTTGGTAGTGTAATTGTAACTGCTTAAATTCAATATTTAGCTGCAAAATTTATTGTCACAAATTTAATTAGAATATGTTTAGTAAATGTAACGATTGATATCATCAGGCACCTAGAGAAAATGTCTACCAGGAAACAAAGAAAATAATAAAAAAGTATTGCATTTACTTTATAATTTCGTATTATAGAATTGTATGGGTTAGAATTCTCTGTGAAAATATAGAAAATTACCTGCATTAATGAAGTTTCTGCAATTTTACCACTACTTCCTTGAAATACCCCATTCACTGAGAATACTTTTGACTTAAACATATGCCAGTCATTAATATATACCATAAGATGTAGAGGTATACCAGTATCAAGAAAATCCATTTTAATCAACACATCCAGCCAAACAATTAAAAATTACTTTAACACAGAAGTAAGAGTCATTAGAAACTTGTCCTGAACTAACATGACATAGGAAGTTCTGAAGCAGAGACCAGGAATCTCTGCACTGAAAATGAAGCAAGCCAAAACAGAAATCCTGCAGAAGTGTTCATGGATGAGGAGCCTTTGAAGTGAATTACACCCCACATCCAAAGGAGGACACAAATTGTCCTTACAGGTCACAGTTCTTTAAGACTATGATAAACCATTATTAGTGTGCAGTGGACTTTACCTTAAAAAAATCTTTAAACAGCTGTAATATGTTTCAGAGAGTAAGAATACTCTCTCTATGAATAGATATTTGATTTCTAGATCTAGATAATTTTATTTGAATTTGCTCTGGAAATTAGTTTCTAGTGATTACATGGACAGCAATAGTTGTCCTTAAGTGATAATGGATTCAGAGATAATTTCCACGTTGAAATTCCCACTTCAAGCCAGGTAAAACATCATTTAGATGGGAAAATAACAGGCTATTTAAAGAAACTGAATAGCTCCAAATTTAAAAAAAACAAAAATCAATCAATATATACATTACCTAAAAGCAGAGTTAGAACTAATGATCTTAATTTGGAACTAAAGGAGAATTTTATAACTTTTCCTCAAAATTTAACACTAATTTTTTACTCATCAAACACTTGTGAAATACCCCAAAGTCAGCTTGCAATGGTGATCTAATTTCCTGAGGTGCTGGGCCAAGTCCATTACGTAGTGTCATCAGCGTAGGGATGACATCTGGTATTTGGACTGTAAGTGCCTCTGCAGCTATCACTGCTGTAAAATGTATGTGTGTAGAGAGAAGGGACAAAAACAACAGGCCAAATGACTTATGATTTTTCATTTGCATGGTAAATTAGTTTAAGTTAATTTGATATTGTAAATGAAAATCAACTTCTTAGCAATTCTACCAGTTGCTGAACATCCACTAATAGTTGATGTAGAATATGTGAGGTCCAAAATGACCTTTTGGAAAAACTGCAAAGATCATTCCTGTATTCATGCAGAACTAATAAGAGATGGATTCTGAGTTACTTGAATAAAGTCCAAACAACACTTTTATAAATACCTGAGTTCTGACTTTTTGCTCACTCACTGGTTCATGTTCAGTTTGAATAATACTAGGCTTAGAACCTATCATTTCAGCCAAGATGACAACCTCTGATATTGGGTTCTGTGAGCCCGTATAAGTTAAAGACTTGTCAGTAGTGAACAGACTAGATGGCATAAATGAAGCCTGGAAGTTTTGGAGAAAGACATTGAGAGACTGAGGGCTGTATAGCAGCTGGCTCTTAAGAATATGCATCTGAAGAGGAAGAAATAAAATATACCAGATGGCAGTGGAGGCTCCACAGCAAGAGAGACAGAAAATGAATTTTGATGAGACTGGGGCTCATCATTACTCAGTACTCTCTGTGACTGAAATAGAAACAATGTTTGTTTTCAGACAAATTCAAGATTTGTAACTCAGCTTTTATGCAATCCGTAACTCTTTATAGGAAACATTAGTTACTGCAGACCCATATATTTCCATGGTAGCTGATACATAATAAGTGCAGGCTCTGCAGAGTATGACCTATGACTCTAAACGAACATTCAGGTATATTTCAACTTTATCTTGATGATAACCCACACAAAACAGTATCAAAGATCTGAACTCAGTTTCCTTAAGTCTCATTTTTGCAGAGCATGGTGTAGTGCTGTGTTGGGTCACAAAGCACACTTCAATCCTCTCCAAGACATGCCTCTAATGAAGAAGACATGTGAGGAAGGAAGCAGATTTATATTTCAAGTTCAGAAAAAAATCTGAAAATCTGCTTATAATCACAAACATTAAACAAGTTGAGAGAAAACAAACAAACAGAAAAAAGAAGCAGAGGATAAAACTCCTTAAGATTGTACCTATTTATTAAATAGGTAAGGTGATGAAGTAATTTTACGGTTTATGTTTTAGGCTGTATGTTTTAAAAAGGTAATCTTCAGGTGGTGGATTTCTATGAAGACATTACAGAAGTACTCAGGGTTGTGGTCTAAATATTTTTGGTGGTAGTTGGATGCATAAGGATGAAATTTTGCCTCCCTCTTACCACTTACAAAGACCCTATTCTATTTCAAAGAAACTACATTTCATCTTGAATGCAAGATAGTCCTTTAATTATTCATGATTTTACTTGGTAATTCAGCCCCATGTTTCTAAATCAATCTAACATTTTTCAATGAGCACCTTTTCAGTTACATAAAAACACTGTCAGTTGAATAATCAGCAGTTTTGTTCTCTACTTTTGCAATGAAAGCAGACCTTCTAAAAGTGTTATGTTTTTCAGTCAGTAACAGACACAGACTTCATTTTATTGACAGTAACTGAAAAATGACAGTAACATAGATGTAATCAACAATTTTTCTTTATCTCCTAGAAGGTGTGCACTTATCACAGAAATGTCAAAAATACACTTGCAAAATGTAACCAAAACTCTAAGGCAATGGGATCAATTCAAAGCATTTCTTGTTTATAACACATCAGATTAAATGTTTTTGGGTCAAAATATTTTAAAAACTGGCAACTTTCCTTGTTGTTATTATTGTTCTAAATTTTTTTAAAGAGAGCTGGCTCACTAAAAGATATTGTAAAAAAGCCAGATCCATATGGTTGTGTTTTTTTGAAGGCGGTTTATAAAAATTTATATTCGGACAGTGCAAACTGCTTTATGTATTTAGAAATGTATTAATTTTAAGAAATGTTGTATAACTCAGGGATAGTTCCAAATGTGGCAGATAAGCAAAGAAATTAATGTTTGGATCTGCATATTTTTGTGCATTTACTCCAATTTTTGGAATATCAAGTACCAGTACTAATCTTATTAACTCTTTCAGAGTGCAAAATACACAGGCTTGGAAATTTTTGCTTTTGATTCTTGCTATAATAGAAGCCCACCTAAATCTTCTAATCAGAAAAGTGAACCAAATTAGTTCTTAGAAACCTCTCAAACATCAATGAATAATACTTTCTGAGATAGAAAGACTGCTGAGCCTTTACCACATTGATTGTCAGTAGATATTCAGTCTTATTTTTGAGGGGAGTGCTGTCTCAAGTGCTGAAGGAGCTGGCTGATATCACTGGGAGGTCACTCTTAATAATCTTGACTGCTTATGGACATTGGGAGAAATGACTGAAGACCACAGGAAGGTGACTGTAACTCCTGTCTCCAAGGAGTTCAACAAGGAGACCAAAGGAACTACAAGCCTGTCAGCCTTAACTCAGTCTCCAGAAAGTTGATGAACCAGCTAATCCTGGAAATAATTTCTGGGTCCAGTAAGGACAATAAAATAATCAGTAGCCAGAACCACTTAATTGATTAAACATGGTGAAGTCATGCTTGACCACCTTCTGCACTGAAATGACCAGGCTGCAAGATGAGGAAGAGCAGAGGATATCACGTGCCTGGAATTTGGGAAGTCCTTTGGCACTGCCTCCTATGAGATCCCCACAGACAATCTGCTATATATGGTTTGCATGAGCAGACATGAGGTAGATTGAAAACTGATTGGTCAGACCCAGAGAGTGGTGACCAGCAGTGCCAAGTGGTGACCAGTCAGAGGCCACTAATTAGTTGTGTAGCTCAGGGGTCTCTGCTGAGCCTAGTCCTGTTCGAGACCTTCAGTCATCTAGGTAACGGGGAAGTGTGTATTCTCAGCAAGACTTCATAATGCAGCAAACTAAGAGGAGTGACTTAGGCCAGAGGGTCATGCTGGCATCCAGAGGGATCAATTTTCTATTAATTTGAAGGTAGAATGCTATTTCATTTCAGTTTGTAGTCATAGAAAAGTCTTTCCCTTTATTGCCTTATCTTAAAAATCCAAGGTTTGTGACTCTACACCATATTAGACTAGCTGAGTATCCTCTGAATGGAAACAATCAGCTTAACAGATCTGTGCTCAGGCTTTTTTTTCCTAATAAATCTCAGAGTTTCCTTAGTGATTATCAAAGTCTCTTCTCAGTTTTAGGTCCTGTCATAGTTAGCAATATATGAAGTTGTCTGCTGGCACAGGAAAGTGTATAGATTCCAGGCATTAGGAGGAACATCTGTTGTTTCAGGACTAAAAATCTGTCTTGAAACAATATAATTTCTCTGAATCATATTTCACAGAATTTCCCCCCATATTTCTGCTTTTAGTTTTCTACATTTTAATTCAGATTGTCAATTCAAAAGAGAAAACAATTTTTTTTTCAGGAGTGGACATTCTTATTTCAATGTTCTGAGCCTATCAGTGAAAACAACAGAAAAAACACCAAAAAACCTGAAAATAAATTATTTGAAAGACATTCTATGCAAAGAAATCACTAAAATTCAGATTCCCTAAAGAACTTTAACATGTTCTTGCAATGGCAAGCTTGGAGTTGAAGTATTTTTAATGTTAAATCCTTCTGGGAGCAACACAAAGCCATACCAAGCAAGAAATAATCTATCTTTGTATACTTTAGCATGTATTTCTAAAGCAAAAAGTTTATATTATCACACTGCCTGTATCTGTCAATCCTCCTCTACTAGCACTGAAATCACCAACTGGCTTTCAAGTACATTGAAAATAACAGATGAGATCTTACAGAGACAAATTTTTTTCAGGTTTCATGAATACCATTAATAATAATTTGTCATTTCTTCCATCAGCATTATCCGACAAAAGTAGAAAAGCAGTTATAACTGCTTGCCTCACCTGCTCCAAGAGGAAGCAGCTACCTGGCCAGTCTAAGAGCGTGCTTACTGTGAAACTTTAAACCAACCAGGGTGTGTGCTGTCTCTGACCCAGGAAAACAAACAGTGGATTGGAGAAAGCAACAGGTGCTTTGAGAATGAAGTCATAGAAGGGGGCTGAGAATGGGCAGATGGGATGAACACAGAGGGGAACTGGACTAGTCCCAAGTTGCTAGAAACAATTCTGTAGACAACTAGGGGACATTAAGTCTAATTACTACAGGGTCAGCTTGATTGTGTGGGGGTTTTTAACCGTCTGTAATTCCTAATCATCACTGAATAATTGTGCACTATTTCATTGTTCATTGTTTTTCTCTGTGCTTATTTTAATACACTTTTATGATTTAATGACAAGTTGACTAGTTGCAAAGAATAAATATAGATATAAATATAGATATAAATATAAAAATACAAATACAAATACAAATACAAATACAAATACAAATACAAATACAAATACAAATACAAATATATGGGATTTGGCTAGAGTAAAAACAGCAATACAGAAGTCTTTCTCTGCTCCTATGTAGGAGATGAAAAGGAATAAAAATGAAAAAAAAAGAAAAGAAAATGTCTGATGTTTTTAAACTATGCTTAGCAGATGTATCTCTAAATCACTTAATCTTATTAAGTGCCTTGTTATCCTCATTTTTTTCCCCAAATAAAAATCAGTGTCATGGCACCCCTGGTGCAAACCAGCTCCAAATCAAAGACTAACTGCTGAGCTGTGAATGCTGGGCTTTCATGAACAAAGCGGGGTTCTGTTTTCTTTCCTTCTAAGGGGAAAAAGGATGAATAACATTCATTTTAGCTTCCTTTTACTGTTGGTTACCTCTAAGTTTACATTATGTGTGGCACACACAAGCTAAGGCTTCTAAGAGAAACCTATTAGACCTCAGGCGTGTGGTAGAAAATATTCTTATTTAATCTTGCAACATCTGAGGGGAGGAGTTAGTGTAGAGTTAGTGTAAATGTAAAGAATCTACCTGGGGGAAAAAAAAAATCTACATTTTTTCATAAGAGGAAATTCATGGCTGGAAGTCTCTGCCCTACTATTATTGCCTACAAAAACTTTTATTATTTTCTTCAGCAAGAGGAGAGTTAAACCAATGTTAAGTCCACCAATTTTATATATTTCTTCATTTGGCTTTTAAGATCTCATATAATAGCCGACATTCACAGAACAACATCTCTGTGCAGTGACTGTTTTTCCTATCTGTGCCATAACTTTGTGTTGCTGTTTATCAGTGTGCTGTATGAGGTCTTTACTGTAGTAATAGAAAAGTCCTTAATAGGTGACAAGGTCTCAAGGAATTGCATCAAATATTGCATTGACCAGTACAGTTTTATAGCTATTCTGTGTATCAGTGTGGTTTATGCCCATCAAGCAAAATGGGTAGGTGCATCCCCAGAGGATTACTTTTGAAACTGAATAGAGGAGTGGGTTCCTATTTCGAGATAATAATTTCAGATTAGAGGGAAAAGGAAAAAGTGGGGAAATATGTGTTGGAATTAATCTGTTTGCCTTTCTGATCTACAAGAGGCTGAAAGATGTAAAAGTGCTCTCCTGCTCCTTTTCTTGAGCTGGAGAGCCAGAAGAAGAAACTATGAAAGGAGAATTTATCTAGTGGGCAAGTGATCCACCTCCATTTTCATCAAAATCTTGATGTGAATATATATAACTTCATTTTATTTCAAAATGCTGTTTGTCCAGCAACAACAGAATGTAAGACTTCATGAGTTACTTTGCTGTTGTTGTCAGGCCAGTCCCTTTCTCTATAGTTTTAATGGAAGGAAGAATCAGTAGCACATTTTTCAACTCTATCTGTGTGTCAGGTATTACTGTCTGTTTCTTACAAAGACAGACGGGGCAATTCCCACCTCAAAACTTCATATTGTTGCATTTAATAAGGATCAAATTTCAAAGGTTTTGTTCCTTTTGCTATAAAGAATATCTGAGATTTCACAGCATAACACTCTAATGTGGTCCCAGCTCTGATTCTTTCTAAGCTGTATTTCCAGTAAATATGAAGGTTATAGTAATCAGATGCCTTCAGCCTATCACCTGCTGTGTTTCTTTAATATTTTCCATAAATTTCTTGTCCATAAATACAGCAAGAGATAAAAAATAAATAACTCAGTGCTCCCATCAGGCTTTTTCAAATAAATGTTAACAAATATCCATGTACACTTATGGAGGTTGTGCCTTTACATCTCTTACAAGTGTTATGTTCTGTCAAACATTTTAAATTCTTTTGATCGGTGATAACAGATTACAACCCGGTTATTAGAAATATAGCAAGTAATAATAATAACAACAGTAGCAAGAGTTTTTTTTAATTATTATTATTAAAATTGTAATTATTAAAATATCCCAAGTTGTAAAGATGCTTGCTTTTGGACTGTATTTGTGATCTATTCCAGCAACATTGTCACTTCACTCACCAGTATTATATCAACACACATAAAAGGAAGAGTAAGATTCAGTAGTACATACTGAGTATGGCACATATCAGAAATTTACAGGATCAGCTTCTGGGCTGGATCAGCTACTAAGTGTCCCAGGTTATTAATATCTTAACACCTTTAGAGGCCTTTGATGTTAGCTGTCAGATCCTTGTGAACCCATATGCATGAGTGGTTTCGGTCCTCTGGGTCCTGCGCATACATTTGAAAACCTTGGCTTCAAAGAACTTACTAAGATTCCATTGTGAGAAAAGCTGCCATGTCTGGCAATATGCCACAGACTGTAGCATCTCTTGCTGCTGGCTTTGGTGCTCTTGCAGGTGTACTACTACTGAGGGCACAAGCAGCTCTCACTGCTCCCTGTGGTTTGCTTGCAATTCAAACATCTTAGGGTCTGGCTTGATCCAGATCAAACTTTCCAAGGAACAAAGTACATATCTACATTGCTAAATGTATCTATGACATCCAGCTGCCTTTGGTCCTCAGTGAACACAAGCAGTGGCACACACAGACACTCCACAGAGCCTTTGTGGCACATGAGCCACAGCTGCACAGCACTTAGCCCCAGATATGTCATGTGCAGAGCCCCCACAATTTTCTTTTTAGCCTGGTTGTGTCTCTGATATGATGAGAAATCTATGTTCAGTCCCAGGGGGAGAGGCCTTTACAGCATAAGAATTAAGATGTCTATTGTTTGCCCCAGGGCAAGGAACATAAAGTTGCACTAATTGTGAAGGATTAGAGCTCACCAGGTAATGTTGGAGAATGTTACAAAGTAGAAAATAACTAATTGATTGAAGCCTTCATCCACTCTCTTAATTGCAAACAATTTCCATAAAAAACTCACTCCTTAAGAATAGATGGATTTTGTGTCATGGGGAACTGATTGAAAGTACTCCAAAAGAGAGTTAAGAAACAAATTAACATTTATGCAGTGTTGAAGACCAAGGGATCAGGGCTTGGGTTTTAACTCAGACACTAGGTTATTTGACAAGCCTGACAGATCTCAATTTTCCCACAAGCTAGAACACTGATTTTCAGCCAGTTTTGTTTGTCAGACCAGTATGTGCCCTTGCCTGAATTTTGGATATTCGCTCCAAAATACATTAAATTCATATAAAGAGAAATTGAAAACTATTCTACTTTGGCCATTGCAAGTATTCTGTTTGCAGAACATCTCTAGGAGAGTTTTTAAGCTTCCTAGGATTTTTTGGTTTTGGGTTTTTTTACAACTTTTCTTTCTTTATAAATACCTCTATTATCTCTGGAAAAGAAGCATTGCATATATGTTAGATATTAAAATAACTCTTCACATGAAAGATATCTGTAGAATTTATTTCTTCAGAAAAATATGCTTTTGATGGGATTTGGTCTTCTGTATCATTTTTTTGTGGCTTTGTTTCTCTGTTTTGTTGTTGTTTCTTTTTACTTTAATTAAGACATGAAATTACTTAGGGTGTAATAGTGGAGGGATGTGAGGGCAAGCCAATGTGAATATATTTACCAGACAAATATCTTTGAGCAAATCTTTAATCAGCCTCACAATGTTATCAATTAGTAAAGAACATTGATTAGGTAAATCAATACAATTCTTGTTTAACAGTCCAAATTTTTTCTCTGGTTATGCCTTAGGTGCTACTGCTTTTAACAGGCTACTGATACTTGGTTTTCTTATAGAATTTGTGTTTTCTGAATTAAATGAAACTATGAATTAGCATTTATAGTGACATACTGTCATGGGGTAACTTTACCTTTAAGGTGGTTTTGGGAGCTAAGGAAGTTGAAGTTGCTGGGGACTGATGTGAGTTTTTTCTCTTGACCAATTATCAGTCATTTCTAAGAATTGACAGCAGTTTTGACCATTGAAAAGTGAGATCAACTTGTGAACCCTACCTTAAGATGTAAAGCCAGAGCTCTCTTTGTCTCTTTGTTTCCTGGCTGTGAAAGGTAACAGAGCTCCAGCTGGCCTCCCGTCCCCTGTCCAGGCCATGTGGCCCCGTGGGGCAGGGGCTGGGCTGGGCCCAGCGGCTCCCGGCCGGGAGATGGGGCCTGCGGGGCTTGCCCCGGGCTCTGGCCAGGCCAGACCGGTCCCTGGCTCAGCTGCAGATTTTGCTGTGACTGAATTCACCAGAGACTGCCGAGTAAAGAAAGAAAAAAAGCTCTGGACCTGCGGCAGGCTGAGACAGTGACCACACTCTCCAGAGCAGCCATGAAGAATCTTCCATCACAGACAACTCCAGCCGCTGCTCCGGCAGAGATCACAGAACCATCTACAAAGCCTGGGTAAGATTTTAACCTTTTCATTACCCAGATGAGACTTGCAGATTAATCCTTTTTTCCAGAGAGAGAAAAAGAGAGTTGTCAACATGTAAAGAGACTTTATAAACTATCAGTGACAGTAAAGAAAAGAATTAAGCTTCAGAAAAGGTAGAAAATAAGGAGATGCTTTATGAGCTGAAATACCTTTCTGTTGAAGCTATGGAGATGGACAATAAAGTCTTGAAAAAACTCCTTTAATTCATGACAAAGTATATAGGGAGGAATAGAGTGTTCAAAGTGTGGATTTTGAGTATAAAGTAGAGTAATTGTGATACAATGAAGTGCTGGAACAGAGTGAAGCGAAAATTTGAAGCCTTGGGGGGCAGTGAGAAAACTGTTTTCCAGTGGAGCTCACAAAGACAGATGAAGAAGACTTTTGCTTTTGAATAACTCATCCTTAAAATGACTTCCCTAGACCCATGGCCCATACACACCTCAGAGTGAGGTTAAATGGGAGGAGTAAACCCTGATGACAGATTTCAGGGCAGCTGGCATCAGGGCAATAGAAAACTATAACAGAAATAGTTTTCTTGTGAGAAACTCCATAAATGAACAGAAAGAGTCTTTTGTTTCTCTACAAAGACTCATGAAAAGACTCTAGCAGGAATTGGAACTGTTTTAAACACCAAAGTTCCAAAGTTTTTGTCTCTATGTTGTCATGTGAACAAAAGAATGGTGGGTAGTAGGGGATAAGAAAGGTTTTTCTGGAAGTTTATTCTGGTGTTCTTATTCTTGTAGTTTGTTAATAAACTTTCTTTCTTCCTTTTAAGTTTTAAGCCAGTTTTGCTCTTGTTCTAATCCATATCTCACAGCAAAAAAAAAATAAGTAATTTTTTTTTAGTTACTGGTTTAAAACCATGACACATACATTCATATTTTTTGGTTTTGACTCATTCAAATATAGAAAAATTCTAGTTTTAGTCTTTCTCTTAACCACCTTTTTTATAATTTGCCTAATTATACAGATTAATGTATTTGTTAGATGCTTGAAAAAGGTTGTTGGGTTTCTAGCGTGTATGTTTTATTTCTGTTCTGTTGGAATTTAAGGATATAAATACAAACAATTTTTACACCACTAAGAATGGCAGGTGTTCATCTATATGTATATGGAAATTATTAAATAACCACTGAATAAATAATGTTATTATCAGCTTTGTGTTACAGAAGATTTCAGATGTTTCCCATATAAACTACAAACATATTTTCAAATATTACACTAGATCTTTCTGCCAGTTTTATGACTTTTCTGCAGGGTCTTCTCTTTTTCTATTCCTTCCCCTCTTCCCCTACCAAAGAGAGGATTTTATTTTGAGGGATTTTTTTCCATTCACACACTAATGAGAAAATACCTTTTCAAACCAAAGTTAATTTTATTTTCAGATGTCTGTTTTTATTGTTTGCAACTGGGACTTGTAATGTATTTTCTATCCTCAGCATTGTTTGAAGCTTAAATATCAGATGGGGCTTTCATCAATGCACCATTTTATTACACATCCTAATGTGTAATACACATCCACTGTCAAAGAGAGTAAGTTTTGTCTTTCACTTCAGAGGCCAAAGCTCCATGTAAATTTATTAATGAAAATGTTAAAATAGGCCTCATCAAACAAGGATCACTCCTCATCAAAATTTGAAACATTGTTATTCATCATTACTATGTTTTACAGCCCTGCAGTTAGATCCTGACAATATGAAAGAGTAATTTTCCATTTGATTTTAATTAATGTTGAAAGTAAGATGATTTTCCAGCTTTGTAATAACATCAAAAAGCAATCAGACTTGTCTGGCAAGATTTAGTGCTTAAAAACTTATAGAGAATGACCTTGAACATCTTCAGTCCTCCAGGTGACAGAGACAGGCACATTCCCCTTAGTCACAGTCAACAAACAAGACTGCTTCACCTGCTATGTTATGTTCCATTTCTGAAGGAGTAAAAGGCTTTCTGTGCTGTGTGAGCTCAGGAGGAAACTGTTGAACAGGGTCTTCAAAGGGCTTTCAGCAGAGCAGCACAACCTTTGTGCCCAAAAGAGAGGAAAATGAGATGGTAATGGAGCATGTTAAACCTAAACCACAAACTTCATCTCCACACAGAATCACATCAACCTGCCATGAGATAGACTGGGGATCTCAGAGAGCATTCAGAAATTGTTAGCAACATTAAAAAAAAATAGCTAATACAGACTTTTAAAAAAAGACGTGACACAGATATTTTTAACAGGTGTTTTGAAAAAAAAAAAAACAAACAAAATATTTCTATAAGAAACTTCATTCATTTAGTTAAAGGTAGGTGATTGCAAGTGCTCATGGATTAATTTTTGCTTCCTACATTCAAGCAGAATATTCTAAGCTATGAGATATAGACACAAGGCTTTTTTCAACTGCACATCCAAAGCAACTAACTTTTATTATGCTTTTTTGTGAAATATTTAAGTGGTGACATCCACAGATTATGAAAGAAAATTGTGTACTTTTTGAATAAAAAGAGCTAAGGCATGAATCCTAACTTTCATGTAGAAATTAAGGTTTAATTTTACCCCTTGCATTGTGAAAATGATGCAAATTTTTATCCACCTCCAGGCTGGGTCATTGTCTAAGCAATGACATTAAATACTATTAAAAATTGTGAATAAGTCATAAAAGCCATTTGATTAATAATATCTCCTTTGAAATCTTAAAATATTGTAAGTGAGGCTCCTGAGAAACACTTTGGGACATCAGCATCTGAATTTTTGATAAGCATGTGTCAAGAGGAAGGTAGAGGGGAAGAAAGTAGCAGAAATATAGAACTAAATACAAACATCTCCTTCCAATACTCTTTATTTATTTCATCTAATATATAAATGAAACATTTAATCAATTCCTTCAGGACTGTGCATGGACCATGAGGCTGTAGCTATGGTTAAATCTAATGGAGGATAAATATGATCATGGGCATCAGTAAAAATTATGTCGATCCTGAAATAAAGAATAGAGAAAAATGAAAAAAAAAAATAATAAAAACTCAAACCAAAACCTCATGTTACAAAACACTTCTCATTTTCAAAATAATAAATCTCTTTGCATCAAATTGAAGAAGCAGAATTTGAGAGGGTGTCTCTTCTTGAACATCACTAAAAATCTGGAAAATTTTGTGGAAAGTAAGGTGTCTGAAAGAATTTACTCCACATTATTTCATCCTCATAGTTCTGTCACCAAACTGCATAATAATCCATTCATAGAGAGACTGGTCTCTTTCTATGTGAGGGCTGCACATGCTGTCTCTCGTGAGATTTCTCTTTCCTCTTTCAAACTCCCTGATCTTTTGCAACCATCAAAATCACCCCCAACAATAACAGGAGGCCTCTGTCCCCTGAGCTTTTGGCACTACCTCAGATGTCCCTAGAGTGCAGATACCTCAGCCTGATATCTAGAGTGCAAGAAGATAACAATGAACATTGTCTAACTAGGAGTTAGACATGAAAGACAGATTAAACTATGGGCAAAAATAAGAGGGGAAAAAAGGCAAACTGCTGTAGGCAAAAAATCTTCACAAAGGCATTATGTGAAAGAAAAAGAATTCCTAATGTGCTACTTATGTTGTCAGCTGCTGGTGTTAATGAATAGCACAGTCATAAACACAAAAGACTAATGTCCAAGAGAAGGTTGTCTGCTGTAGACTCAGATCAATGTAACACAAGCCAAATACAAGATGTATGTCCAGCAGATAAACATCTCAGTCCAATAAAATTCAACCTGCAAACTATGAAGATTTCAACATAATTTTCAGTTGGAGAGCTGACGCCAACACCCTGGAAAGATTTCAGATACCTTGGAAGAATTTGGCCTTATATGAATAGAATCCACATCTGTAAGGAAGCTTGCTTGAAGGAAAGACTTTATCTCCCTAACGAATAAATGTAATGTTTTATGCCTTGTGACAAGTGCAAAATCATATCCACAGCATACAGGCCACTTATTTAAATCAAAGATGTTAAAGTTAGCGCTGCATCATTTAATGAAAAGTGTTAAACAAAAAGGTTAACTAATCCTGAGTAGGTCACGGAGTTAATAACCTAAGAATACTCATTGAATTAGCTTTCCAAATTTATCATGTCATCCCCTGAGTAAAATTTCAAAGTAAAGATAATGAGGCTGTGGGGAAGAATAACAGATGTGGAGTATTAGAAGCTAGAAAATTGCCTTTCATGGACTCATAGAGTTAAAGGTGAGTATGCCATCGCACTTACTGGCTGCCACATAGCTCCTTATTACAGCAACAGTTTGAGCTGCAAACAATTTTGAAATGTTTTTTTAAAAAATTCTGGTTTTCTACCTTACAGGATGCATGTGCTCTTGAAGCAACTTAGATTATAAACAAGCTTATCAAGAAGATATCTAATTTTAATTTTAATCTCCTTAGAAATTGAGTCTTTCTCCTAAAAAGTAGGTTAAAAAGTCTGTGGGCCTATGTGAAAAGTTTTGAATTTGAGACAATACTTACATACTTATATACCACCAAACTATGTACAAAATCCTCTTTCTGAATTGCATCCTACTCTGTATTTCTTCTGCATATGTTTCTACAGATACTTATGGCTGAAAAGCATCTGGTACTCAAAGCTTGCAACCAGCTTCTTCTCTTCTACAGTTTTGGAAACTGGCAAAGCTTTCATGACAATAAATGAAACTAGAAGATGTAAATGAATGTAGAACAGAATTAAAAATTATAGCATTTATCATACCATGATTTTAAGATTATACCAGATTGTAAAGATAAAATCTTTAGGGAAATACCTGGAAGAAGGAAATGTTTGATTAACATGAAATATCAAGAGTTCAACCCCAAACATGAGAAATATTTTGGATGTCATTGTGGGTTGCCATATAATTGTGAGCTCAGCACTAGAGATCCGGTCACAATTGCTGAGTTCATTTTAATCTTTTAAATTTAATGACATGAAAATGGGGATGAAATATTCATCCATTTTGGTCCCAGTGATAATCTTTGAAATGGAAGTCAAACACACTTTCATAACAGCCATCAGTGAAAGGATGGTAACTCACTGCATCCATTTTTAACCCACAGGAGGTGCAAGGCCACTCCCCAAGGATCAACAGTTTATGCAGTGAGAATAGCTGAGTGAATTACCTGATATTTGCAAAAGATGGGAGCACAAAAAATGAGAATCATGGCAGCTCATCAGCCAAGCAGAAAATTGACTGATTTACAGTAACTTGCCTGTCTTCTTTAAATTAGTGTACACTTTGAATACAGACAGGTACTTTATGACACTGAATTGTGGGGTGGGAAGGTTCAAAGACTAGAGTAAGAGGTGTGTGCCAAGTATCTAGCACAAAAAAATATAGCAAAGATATACAGGTTCAAGAAGGTGTAGACAAATACTGAAGTTTATATTTGATGTGAAAAACAGGTGTCAGGGAAAGAAGAGCAGCAGGTAAAATTACATCCCCAGTGACAAAGGGGAAAGATGGTTACAAGTATATTGATTTTTTTAAAAAATAAAGTTTTGTTTGTCTCTTTTATTAACTTTGTTTCATGTAGGTGTTTTTTATCTCTATTTGAAATCAACTTTTAACATTTTTGTTTTCTTCTTCTTTTTTTTTTTTTTTTCTGAAAAGTTAGGCATCTCAAACAAACTCATCCACAGAAAAATATATTCCCTAAACTGCCATGTCAAAAGTATGATTTCTCAGAGAAAACATCCCAGGAATAAAACTGCAGTATGAAAAATAAACAAATAACTCTTTTATCTCATTTACAGGTTTGTTTGTTATTAGTAAATATATTGCAGTTCTAGCAGGGCTTGCATTATGCTTATTTTTCTGATGTATTTATTTGTCAAGGAAATTAATTTTTACATTGATTTCTCTAAAATCTAAAATTATTTGAATACACTTCAAATCTTATTTAATATGAAAAGAACATATATTTTAACCTTAAAAGCTTTAATTGAAGTTCCTAACTGCTACTATCTACATTGTGTCTCTACTCTTCTGTTTCAACATGTATCTGATTTCTGCTTTTTTTACTGCATACTAAGACCTGATCTCTCTGTACAGCCCATTTCATTCAGAATGTTAAGAAGTAATTATCTCAGGCAGAATTACGTTTAGCAGTAAAAAAGTAGAATCTCAGGTAAATTTGTGAACTATATTCTTTAGTAATTTTGTCCTGTTCTGACTGGAAGATGGACATAAATTTCCATCCGTTTATTCCAAATTTTGAGCTACTAGGCTAAAAATGTTGATGCTTGAGATATTAAGAGAAACCTGCCATAACTTCTAATTTACTCTAAAAATGTCTGAGCTGGATTTTGGTCTAGCTTTTCAGTCATTTTATAGTTTCTAAGACTACTCTTGACACTTAGTTTCTCAAAAATTAAAAGCGGTGGTAACCTGTGAGCAACAAATGGAATGGAAACAGCCATAAGCATATGAATTAAAGTCAAATCAGTCTTCAGGACAGTGTCGCTGCACCTAGTATCTAGGGCATTCCCCTAAAATATTTTCCTAAACTGTTCTGAAGCCTTCAATTCTAAAGATTACAATCACTTTTCTGCTTGTCTCCTGTTATAATGATTAGAAATTTTTCGCTGGAGTCCAGTATTCATTTTTTTAATATATGAGTTCCCATTGTACTCACACCAAAAAGAATAGAATAAAATAAAACTCCTTTCATGTTTTCTGTGGATTTGAAGATTGCAGCTATATCTTTCTTCTCTCTCTTCTGCTTAGATTAAATGCCCTTTATTTTTCAACCTCACTATATATCCTAAACCTCTAAACATTCTTTCAAAGCTCTGGATGTTTTCTTACTTGTCCATATCTTTCTTGGCATCCTAAAGAAAGAACTCACTTTATGGGGAATTTTCATGGGTATTTGGCCAACATCTGGGAAAATAGTACCTTGCTATTCTTTCATTGAAACCATTGTAGTAGAAGTTACCATGCATTCTAGGACACAGATCAAATGCTAGCTAGTCACACAGACTTTACAGACTGGAATGCATACTATTGATAAGGAAATAGTTATGGGAAATCTATAAAGTGCACCAGAAAATTGACACTGACAACCAAAATCTGTATCACAACACAACACAAAATCCTGTGTCAGTGGCACAAGGTCCAGACGAGGAGTGGTCACTAGTAGTGCACCCCAGAGGTTAATGCTGCAGCCAATACTGTTTAACATCTTCTTTGATGACCTGTAGAATGGGATGGGGTGCACTCTAGGCAAGTCCATGGATGGAACAAAACTAAGAGCCCTTATTTATTAACTAGGTGAGTGGAGCTGTAAAAGTGAGCAGAGTTATCCCATGAAGTTTAGTGAAGGGAAATGCCAGTTCAAGCCTGTGGAGAAAAAATTCATAGACTGGTTTGGAAGGGACTTTTAAAGGACTTTTTTGTAAGATCTCCGAGCAACTGAACAGGCTGGGCTTTACCAGGTGGAAAAGAAGCTGCCAGAGAGGGATGAGGTGGACAGCAGGTGGAGCAATCTCCAGAAATGTATTTTGTGCCAAAGAATGCCAACAGCTGTCTGGGTGCTTAGGCAGAGTTATCATCAGTTCAAGTGAGGGGACCCTCCCTCTGGTGAGACATGTCTGGACAGCTGTGTCCAGTGATGAGCTGTCCAGTATAGGACAGACATGGACCTGTGGGAGCAAGTCTAGCACATGATTTCTAAGGGCTTGGAAAACTTTCATTTGATGACAGATAAGAGACATAGGAGAGATAGGAATGTTCAGTGTTGAGAAGAGGTGGCTTAGGGATCTCATCCATGTGTTGAAGAATCTGAAGAGAGCAGTGTAGAAGACAGACTCAGCAGCATCCACTCACAGGAGAACAGGCAGCAGTAAAAAAAACAAACAGAAATCCCATCTGAATATTTGCTTTTTCATAGGAGAGTGGTTGAAACATTGACACAGTTTGCCCTGGGAGACTGCAAAGTCTTTAATAATGAAATATTTCAAACTTGAATGGTCCTGGTTAACCCGCTGTGGGTGTTAGACCCCAGTATAAAAAAATCTCAAGAGGTCCCGTTTAACACAATGATTCTGTGATTCTGTGAAATAGGATTCAAAAGATTGAATGTATTCTTCTCAGAGAAGTCTGATAAAGGGAAAGGAGTCTGGTGAAGAAAACAAGATAATAATTTAAAAAAAACTAGCAATGGAGAAGGGTGGAAAGGGTAGATAAGCCCAAGAGCAAGACTGTTGCCCAGCAGAAGCTCCTTGGAGATTTAGATTTGGCTCAAGACAATTTATTTTAAGATCATCTACTCCCACAATCTGAAATGCCCCAAAGTAGCAACTATCACAAATGACAATATTGCAAATAACAGTAACATGGAAGATAAATATAAACTTGATTTTTTTTTTTCTGCTTACAGCACTTTGTCCTTTTCATCTCCCTGCTTATATCAGTAAGATAAGATTAAATGCCTCTAAATATTTTTTCAGGTCTTATCAATATTTTTATACTAGAATTATTTCTTTCTATTTAAGATTCAAAGTGAGGCTGGTAAGACACACATTTTTTAAAGGAAATAAGAAAAAGAAATAATACAAGTTAAACACATAACAAAAATTGTAGCTTGAAAAAGAAGATACAATTGCAGAAATAAAACATATCAAGCCCCATGTTGACAACTGTCCTCACTTTATTCTCTACAGCAAATGGAGTGTGAGTAGAGAAGAACAATTCTTTGGACAGCCACAACTGCATCAAAAACTGATGAGTTTCTATAAAGCAAATGTTCCACAGCAGATTAGAAATGGATAATATGCACCTCAAATATTCATGGTGAAAGAAAAAAAAAAAAGACAGAAGAAAGGGAAAAATACTGGAGAGAGCATTCAGACTCATGAAATCTCTTTGAAACTGAACAAAAGGTTTAAGTGAACTGCCTGAAATTCTGATGAAAAAATGAAGGTATACTAACCCTTTCCTGACAGTGATGAAAACCACAGCTGATGTGGCCTAAAATACAATGAACCCTATTTTCCCTTTGCTTTGTTCACTCTATATATTCAGTTTCATTTATTTGATAGGAGTAAAACCCTTCAGTACCTTCCTGGAAATGGTGAAGTTGAAGCATGCTTCTCTGTCAGATACAGATTTATTTAAAAAATAAAATTTAAAAAATTTAGTATTGTTGGTTGGATTTATTCTTCATAACCTGACACAATTCCACTCCCCTCCTCTAGTTTGTAAATTCAACTCCTTGGATTGCCACTTTTATTTTGAACATTGTTTGGCCTCTTGGAACCTAGACAGTCAAAACAATGAAATCCAGTGTACATCTCCAAATAAAATATCTGAACTGTTGCAAATTCCATGTAAACTGATAGATGTATTTGAGTAAATCTTGGCAAGGCAGCTTAAAATGTTGCTTGCCTTAAGTGTCCTCCATTTACTTCTATCAAATACAGACACTGTCCTGAAGTGGAACCACAACAGGAGGAACATGAGTGCTTAATTAGTGATAAAATGTATTGCCTTCTGTTACCACTAATAAAAGGAGCTTTCTTTGCCTGCTGAAAACTTCCTAGAACAAATCTGTTAGACTATTAGCCATTTAATCAAGCTCATCTATCATATCCACAGAGAAATCCAGAGTTTCATCCTTGGACCTGCATCACTGATCATAAGGTTACCAAACCAGGCTCTGTCTTGCTTACAGTCTGTCAGAGACCAGGAGAAAAGCTCATGAGTAGTCAAGAATCATCTACAGTGAGCATCAGACACATGAGACTACAAACAGTTATCTTATGTCTTTCTATTAAACATTAAAAATCTAAGAAAGAAAATATCTCACAGAAATCCATGAAGAAAATAATTGCAAACAAATATTTAATGTCATATTTGGAAACTGTTGAACTCCTTGTAGTGGAGGTATATATGTGTCTTGATAACAAAAGCTGCTTGCATATGTTAATATACAAAGGAATTCCTGCAGTTACCTTGTCATCCCTCTAGCCATTCTGTCCAGAGATTTCAGAACTAAAAATGATGTGGCATGGTACATGGAGAACTAATGTTTGCAGTCTGCACATAAGCACAGATGGAAAAAAATATTGCCAAGCCTGGAAATCAGTTTTTTTAGTTAGTGAGGATATTTGCATTTATTATTTATTCAGGACAGTTCATCATTATTTTCCTTTAAGAAATAACTAGATCAATTAACCTCTAAAAGAGAGGAAGTATATTACAGTTCACGTTGTGAACAACAGAAGACATTGGAAAGGACATTTCCTAGATGCTACAGGACAATACAGACACAGATAAAAAAAAATTGCAAAAAATACAGGCAGGAGCCTGAACTTCATGGAGGGAGACCTAGAGATCACCTGAAAATGAGAGAGCAGGAGCCATACCACCAGGAGAGCCGACAGCACTTCCTGAGGACCAGAGGTAACTGAGAAGATATTTCTTGTAATCTGGGTCAATTGGAGAAAGAGGCCACGTGCAAGAATTTGCCTTCAGTGATATATAGTGAGCAAATGACAAATTTTTAGTTACTTATTTTCAAGTATTTTTTGTTTATACTCAAAATCTGGTTCAGTACTGTTTTGAGGTGGGTGTATTTAAAATATGCTCTGGTTTTTGGTGAATGAAGAGAAGGTCTAGAAACTTCTGTCTCAAAGCTATCCTGTTGACTCAGAGACCTATGAAAACAAATGAGGGTTTTTTTCCTCTACTCATAGCAATCTGCAAGACATTAATGATGGCATATGGTCCATTGTTCAGCAGTATGACAGATTTTTTTCCAGATTATGACTTTGCATCAAAGCATGTCTTACATGCTGAGCATAGTACTTGTTATTAATTCTTTAATTTGTATGGATCTGAGATTATCTAGTGTTTTTTGTAGCTGTTTAGAAAATCCAGAAGTATAATGGCCTTGCATAAAGTAATTTATTTCCCTTTATTATGATTTCCAAAAGCACAAGGCAACAATTTCAATGTCTGACTCAAAAGAACAAAATCAATTTTGAGAAAAATACTATCCTTTATATCGTTCTTTTTTTTCTCCCTGATTATGTCTTACATGAAAAATTTCATGACTCACCTCAGAATAATTCTCTTAAACATCTGAATTAACTGTAATTTCTGCAACACTCATCTGCACATAAGGAGATTTTCTTATTCCATCAATTTTAAAATTTCTGGGAAAAAAATAAAAACAAAAACCAGAAAGATTGACAGGTGGAAAGGTTTGAAGAAATATCATAAAAATATATTCTCAAAGAATGAGAGAAGTTTAAGAGAAATTTTATGTCAGTGTTTCTGCAATTGTGAAAACAATCATGCATAGTAATACATGTTTTTATTTAAGGGGATACCAACAAGTATTCTAGCATTGGCAAAACATAATTATTTCATTTTACAGATGAAAAAAAATTGGTTTTTTCTCCCATTTTGTCTAATGTCTGAAAATTTCCCTGCAGAAAGCCACTGAGTGTCACACACTTATGCCAGAATTTCTTCTAGAAGACAGATATCCTAGTTCCATCTGCTTTGCTGAAAAGTTGGAGAGCAAATACAAAAGCCATCAAACTTCAATATATGATTTTATATGATAATCTTTATAGTTACAATTTTGACAAGTGTTTTTATTTTCATTTAGGCCTTCCACAAGGATTGAAATTAATGATTTGAACATTAAAGTCTTTGAAACAAATGTGTCTGAAAACAGATGTATTGCTGATGAGTACAAATAAAACTATTTTCATAGGACTTCCCATCTGGAGAAGACAATTATTTTATGTTCTATATTATATCAACATCTACCATAGGCAGAATTTGAAACAAGATAGAGACACTATTAGCTCTCAACCTATCTTTCAGTTTGAGTGCATTATGATTTAAGAACCTGTTATGTCCCAGTCCGGAAAATTGCTGCACTTACATTGCAGCTGCAGAGAGTTACATTGAAATCTATGAACACCATAAAGATCACTCTCAAAACTGAATCTTTAATTTCTGTCTCCTGACTTGTGAAATTCAAATAACAATTCAGAACATAAAGAAGCTGCATTTTCTAAACACCTGAGTAGTTTATCTTGTCATGTCACAACAGACTCAGTAAAAGCAATTTACACTAACAGGCAGAGCAGGCTAAACAGGTACTGCAGAGGGTTGAATGGAGAAGGCTTACAGTTTCTTAGTTTCATGACCACTGTAAAGCAGACCAGTTATAAAGTTCTGTATTGCCTGAACTGGTAAATTGCTCTGCATTATAAAATAGCCTTTGGTTTTGGCTTCAATTTTTTTTTTTTTTCTTTAAATTTCCTGCAAAAACACACAAGAAAGGTTTCTTATTATCTGAACTTCTTGTGGAGATATTGTCACACTGATGTCAAATTATTGGACACGGACTGTTAAAAAATGCTGAATTATATTTTCTATATAGATCTATTCAGATCGGTGGACTGGATTTTCAGGTGATTTAAATTCATGTAGTTTTAGTAAAGCTAGTAGTCCAATGCTTATTTGGAATGGTTAAGAATACTTCCTGAGTTTTGTATCCCATTCTCCTCAAAACCCATTCATAAGCGTCCCCTCAGGAGTCACCTCAGGATTTGGATCCATGTGTTTCCAGGATCTAAGGGATAGCTCTGATATAACCCCATTGCTTTGCCTCAGTTGCTGACAAAGTGTCTAACCCTTGATAGTAATGTGATAAAGCCTGTAGAAAGACATACAATGTAAAACTACAGAGAGACAAAGACATGCTGAGACAAGTATTGTTAGTAGCTCTGGATTCAAGGTGGAAAATGTCAAACATGAGAAGGTATAAAACCCTAAGAGAAAGAAAAGGAGTCTAATGAGGATTTGTAAAACCATCAAGTTGAGTTGATATTTCGGTATTGATGGGGGATGGGAAATGGCTGAGGAATAAGTATAGGAACCTATGGAAGTGAACAGTTCTTTCCACAAGAAAGGCCAGCCAAAGTCTTTGGGATGGCGACCACGGAGTTCATTAAATCCCAGCTACCATGTCTTTGTGTTAGGCAATATGTAGCTGCTAAATGCATTTATATGGAATATGTCCTGCTGTCAGGTTTTCCTTACACAAAGCTACAGATTTCCAAATAAAATCTCTTAAAGAATAACAGCAAAAGATTTTAACATCTTGGGAAACTATTCAATTCTGGGTAATTCTGGAATCATACATCC
>NC_031768.1:76129399-76186884 GCF_001522545.3 Parus major | reverse complement strand
TTCTCTTTCTTTCTCTCCTTTCTTTCTCTTTATTTTAGAACACCATATTATCTATGTGGTAGTAATCCTGATGTTATTTTACTGGGATTACATAGTAGTTATTGTATTACAAAATACTCATTTTGTGATTTTCCCACTTTTTATACATCCTTGATATCTTTTACCTCTTTGTCCCAAGCAAAGGCTCTGCATCATTTACTTCATTGTTTGGCATTTGGGTTAATATTGTGTGATTTCTCAATCAATAGAAAATTATTTTCTAGTTCCTTACCAATGAAGTGTTTTGTATGTAAGGTTTAGACTTCACACCTTCAAATTCAGAAAGCAATCAGAAGCCAAGGTCACTCTGACTATTATAAAGCACATTGCTTCATTAATGGATTAACTCTCTTCTTTTGCTGTTGCCAGTACACCAAAACTGAGACAGAATAAATCTTTATTTCTAAGGGAAATAAAGAAGTAACCAAAAAATTCCTAATAAAGAAATAGCAGTGCTATTTTAGGAAATGTCTTCTAGCCAATGTTATAACAACAAGCATATTGAAATGGTACACTGAAGAATACAGTGAAATAATGGTGGTCTTACTAATTTCTCTTAATATTCCCAGTTAATAGTTTAACTCTACATTTAATGAACCTGAAGAGTCACCATAAAGTTTCCAATGAGAGATGAGGGACAAATGTTACATAATTAGAAAAACTATCCTAAATTTTAATCACAGATAGGAAAGTGCAGATTTAAAAAAGCTACATTTCTTTTTAAAATATAAAGAAGTAATAGAACCCATTATCTGTTCCACAGCCAGCAAAAAGCTACTCAATTAAAAGAGGTGAGAGGATCATGAGAGGAGGAACACGATAGCTAACAAATGAGACTAATAAACTAATAATCTACTGAAAGTGCCTGTTTCTGCACATTAGCAATTTTCCCTTTTCTAAATTATTATTTCTTTTATTTCATTCTACTTTATTTCCTTTTATTTTATAAAGTCACAGCCTTTTCTCTCATGAGAGGGGTGGAAAACTTGCAGCTGAAGGGAAACTGTTTAATTTGGCTTTGGTTTCCTTTGAAGGTTGTAACCCCCTAGATTACAGTATTGTAGTAGTTTAGATTTGCCAAAATCCATTTCCTGGCCAATGCACCAAATAATGTAGTGGTTTTAACACTAGCTAAAAATCACAAGAATATTTACTAATTTTTTACTGTGAGATATGGATTAGGAGAAGGGCAAAACAGGCTTAAAACTTAAAAGGAATAAAGGAAGTTTACTAACAAGACTACAAGAATAAGAAACCAGAATAAAACCTCCAGAAACCTTTTCTCCCCCTGCCACCCAAACCTTTTTCTTTTCCCAGCTGACAACACAGAGAAAAAACTTGTGATGTTAACGCAGTACCAACTATACAACAGTCTTTTCATCAGTCTCTGTGGGAGAGGAGTTTTCTCTTGTCATTCCATGGAGAGTTCTCCACAAGAAAACAGTTTTCTTTTGGCTTTTCATTTCCATGACTGACAGCCTCCCGGAAAAAAACTCTGCCATTATGCTCTCCTCCCATTTTCACACCACTCATAGGTGTGTCCATGGGCCATAAACTCAAGGGGTATTATTTTAAGGATGAGTTATTCAAAGGCAAAGGTTCTCTTCATCTGCTTCTATGATCATCTCTGGGAAAAGAGGTTTTCTCCTTTTCTCCCTTGGGGCAAAGGGTCTTCACCAACTCTTACTTCTCTTTCTCAAGTTTCTCATGGCATCACAGTTACTCCACCATCTGCTTAACTTCATCAATAGATACTTTTGCTCAGGTCTAGAGTTTGAATACTTCATTCCCCCTCATACTCTTTTATGAATTAAAGGTGTTTTTCAGAACATTGTCCATCTCCATGGCCTTACCAAAAGAATATTTCAGCTTATTAAAGTATTTCCTCATTCTCTTTCCATCTATGGCTTGACTCTTTTCTCTTACCTTGATGACCTTGATGTTTCATGCTGTCTCTTTCCATGTTGATCACTCCCACTTTCCTCTCTCTGGAGAGGGAATTAAGTCTGCAGGTTTCATCTGGGTAGTACAAAGGGTTAAAATCTTCCCCAAGCCAAGGCCAGGTATTCACAGTGTCAGATTTGAGCTCGGCAGCGCTGGAAAGCAGCAGACAGTGTTTGGCAGCTTTTTTGGCCTGGAGCCATTTGTGTGGGCCGTGGGGGCGAGATGTCAGCAGCCATGACCTGCAGCCCAGGGCCAGGGGCCATGGCAGAGCTCAGTCTGTCCTGGGGCTGGGGAAAGCCCCTCAGCCTCCATCGCCTGCCCTACCCCAGAGCTGCTGGGCTCCAGCCCGGCCTCCTCCCTCCCCCAGGCCACACAGGCCGCAGGGGGAGCGGGCCAGACACCACAGCTCCAATACTTTTCAAAGCTGGAAATAAAGACAACAGGAGTTCCTGGGCTTGAGTCTTTAAAAGGTAGTATTCACACAGGTGATCTTACCTTTCAGTGGTCCAAAATGCTGTCAGTCTCAAAACTGTGAAGAAATTCCTTTCATCCTCTCAGAAGAGTCACTTCCGTAGCTATTTCCTACTTCTTTCCTAAATGCCAAACTACTACAAGTGTCTGAGTTAAGACTTAAATCAGAGAAGACACATCAGAAAATTTTACATTTAGCTTCAGGACAGCTTCTATCCCAGCTACTTCTTGAGATGTGTTCAAATTGGAAGGTACTTACTTTGTGGACACTAGGTGAATTGTGCTTGTAAAATGATCCAACTGGTAAACATGGAAATGAGGAGCATTGAAACCTGTTCTAAATTTTCTGTGGTGGTCTCACAGTTCATCCAGGCATGTTCCTTTCATCATTTCCAAAGTTTGTTCCTCTTTGCCATTCCTTTGTCCTCTTCCCCATGGCATGTAGTGCCCTTCTGATAAAGCATACAAGCCTCCAGTTTAGTCCATCAAGTTGGAATCTTCACTATCACTTCCCAGGACACATCTGCTTTCCCAGGTTTTTTAACCACTCCCAAAATTTTCATTCCATATCTTCTCTCTCCTACTGTAGATACTTATGTACTACTATTCCTGAACTCTGATTCTTTGCTGCCCCTTAGCTTAATCAAATAATGTCTTTCCTTTTTTCATACTGCACAGGTTTGTGCCCAAGGTTCTACTTAAACCATGTTTTGAGCATCTAATGGAGAAATCATATTATCTCACCCAGTGCTTGTGATTACACTTACCTGATACTTGTATCGGATGATCGTGCTTATCCATAAAAGACAAAGTGTGTATGGGAGAAAGTCAATTTGACAAATTGCCTCTATTCACTTCCACTCTGTCTCCTGCTACACCCCAGTTCTATATTGATTCTCTGCTCCCAGGTCAATTTTTTCACATGCTTCTTACACTCTAGTAGTTTTATGCCACATCCCCCTACCCAGGGGCCTCACTGCCTCATAGTCATTCTTTCAAATATTAAGACCTTTAAAAAAAACACAGAGATGAAACAGTAGATAAAAAAGGCACAACAAGATCTGTTAGAACAGGCTATCATAAGTGGGTAGTGAACATTTAAATGCCATTCTGGCTGATGACTTAATTTCTTTGTTTTGTCTCATACACTGAATACTCCCATTACTGACATGTCCATCAAGTATAGACAAGAACAGCAAACACTTCTGACATGAAATTGATAAGATAGATATTCTTCTAGATGGAAGCAGTATTATCAGCTTTTGAAAGAGACCATGAGCACGTGGATAAAGAGTGTACATGGATTTTTTGGAAGTTTTAACAAGACATTCACTCAGACCTTCACCAGAGGCTCCTAATAAAACTGACTGACTGAAGGAAGGTATTTTGTAGGTCAGTGAGTGGCTAAAATAAAGAAAAGAAGTTTGTGTCCAATTTTCACAGCAGGCTAAAGCTTCTGGTAGGATACCCTAGTCTCTGGAACATAGGGCATTTATCAGATATTATAGAATCCTTAGTAAATGATGGAAATTATGCAAAAGGAGGCAAATAATGATGTGATGTATTTTACAGATAATATAAATTTAGGTATTTTTTCTACTAACCATAGGGGGAATTTTTAGTAAGCATTTTCCTCTGTCATAACTTGTTTTAATTTGGGCAAACTGCAGAGGTTTCCTGAAAAGATAAATCCTGACAAGAACAGTCAGTTCTTTGGATAAACATAAACCAACCTTAACTTCTAACTCTGTGAGTTTGAAGAACAAATTGTGCCTGACACTGGGACAGTAAACTTCAAGATTAAGGAAAAATATGTTCTTCCCAAACTCCTTGCAAAAAAAAAGAGCACTTGAAAATGTACTGGAATTGAGTTTAGAAAAGTGTCAAAAATGATACAATATCATTAAATGCCCCCTCTTGCCCATCCACCTTTGGTTTCAACTTTCTTTAAGACTATCCCCATATTTTTTCCCTAAAAAAAATATTTAATTACTCTGATTTCTTACTATTTATAAATGAAAAAATGTGCAACAAAACTCATAGTTAGGTTTACTTTGTTAAAAAATGTCAAAGGCAACTTTCTGCAGAGCTGTGCCTTGCCTAAGTAGCTCAGCTTAGGGTTTCAATTGTTATTCTTTGAATGCCTAGACGTTAACATTGTTATTATGATTTAAGGAACCACAAGCCAGTGTTGCCATGTCTCACAAAGCTGCCTATTTCAGCTAGCTCAAAGGCAAATCTAGAATTTCTTACACGGCACTGTCTTAAATGAAAATGTTTATAGAGTATTACAGTCAAACTGAAGAATTAAAGACAAAACAAGTGGGTATGACTGAAAACTAAATAATTAAGTGATTAGGTGCCAGTTAAAGCTTATTGTCTGTATAATCTTCTGGTTTCTGGTGGTTTTTGGTTCAATTAAGTGGTAGTTATAGAAATGAGGACTTTAGTGATACAAGGACTCAGTGCTATCCCTTTGCCTGGGAGTGACATGAATGCAGAAAACGCCAGCTGCAGAGGCCCCCACCCTCTCCACTGGAGAGAAAGCTTCGTCAGGCTGACATTGGACACAGGACCAGATGGCAGGTTGTGAGCAGAAGATTACAGGTGCCTAGAATTGAATGACAGGTTTTATTCCCAGTGCCACTGTAGTTATAGAGAGTTTTCAAAGTTCAATAAGCAGAAGCCACATAACTTGTGGCCTAATCTTGCCAATTAAGAAAGAAAACCTTTAAGGGTACTAAGTTCGGCTAGAAAAATACAGACTGCCAGGGCTAATGAGGATCATATTGTATAAATTGACAGGATTGCCTTCTTTTACTTCAAAAAGAATAAACATATGGTATGTTTTGCTCCCATTTTTTGTTGAGACATTTCAACAATATAACATAAAAGTTTATGATTACAGATGAAGGAAAAAGCAAAGTTCTTCACTGAGCAGATAGTCTTCCTGGTGTCTATCAATGCTCTGTAGCTGCAAAGTCATGCACAAAACATTCTTTATATAATCAGTAAAAAAAAAAAAAATCAGAACTGGCTACATTGTTTTTGTGAAAGAGGGAAAAGCAGGTGTATGCTATTTTACTGGCAGAGCAGTAGTATGTTAAAGGCCTGGAAGGGTATATTCATATACGAAAATCTATATATTTAGTGATAAAAAAAATAATCAGAGTAACAATTAAAGTTTATATAATGTTAATTGTTCATTTTTCAGATTTTATAATGTGTATTTAAAACAACATATTTTTAAATATTAATGTATTGTATTATGTAAATATTAATGTAACAGAAACTGAATTTCATGTGTGCTTATATGATAAATTTTATGTTGTCTTCAGAATCTGTACCATTAACTTTAAATAAAAGATCTGTAGTGTAAGGCAAGACTTAATCAAAGTAACCTGAACCCCTGACTATTCTTCATAAATAAATTGTTACCTTCCTCCAAGTTCTATGTAATTTTCCAAATTTTCCTGGTACCATTGCAGGTTTTATCTTAATTGAAAGCATAGTTATCAATGAATAATAATGTTTTCTTCAGTCTTCTGTCTTCACTTTAGTGTGAGTGATCTATAACTGATTTCTAATTTATTGATTTAAAAATAAAGCTATAATAAAATTGCAGAAAAAGGTGACAAAATCAAAGTTAAGATGATAAAGACTAATGTATGAAAAGTTTATTAAATTGACTCAATAAATATATTATTACATCATTTCAATGTATAAACACTATATTGGAAGGCAACAGAAAAACCACCCTGAAAATCTCTAGGAGGAAAAAAAAAAAAAAGGAAAAATCATAAGCAGGCAAGACTAAATATAAAATAAGACCTATAAGCACTAGGACAAAAACTGACAACTGTTTTCCTAGATAATAATGCAATAATTATAGGAATAAATTTATTACACTAAAGGTAGAAAACCAAAAAAGAAAAAATGAGGGAAAAGGAAGGGAAAGGCAGGGCAGGAGAATTGCTAAGAGGCTAATATTCTTCATAGTTCATTTTAATGCAATGAAAAATTACTAAAACAAATGACTTGAATAGTTCAGGCTGTCACAAGATGAAAAAAACAGGCAGCAGCACAGACGCAGAAAACTGAGCACCAAATTGACATTACAGAGGAATCAGTAAAATGCCAACAAGCCTTCCTTGGAATTTTACAGAGAAAATGAAAAATGGCAAAGGAGTATGATGGAGTCATCTTAACACCACTAGAGAAGTCTAATGTGCAACCCAAATTCCAGAGAGGAGAGAAACAGGAAGTATGTAAAACTGAGAAGCCTCTACTTTTGTCTAAAATTAGTGGATACAAAAATAATGGATCTATTATCCAGAACAAATTATTGTTAGTTACACAAGCAAAGCACCAATACCTGAGGAGGTGATTCACCTTTGTTGAAGCCAGCAGAAAATTCTTAAGATTCCTTGAATATCTGAATACATGGATTGTTCGCTCGTATTAAATGGGTAAAAAAATAAAGAAATTCACCCTGTGCAACATCTGCCTCATGAAGTGTTGCAATTATTACTCTCATGCATGTTTAAACCCTTAGCTACTCTCACAGTTTTATTCCACCTGTTCTGTCAGGATTATTATTTCTCTTGTTAAATCTCATACTGAGAACTTTTATAGTTTGCTTATTATCCTTCTTTTGTTTTTTCTTCTTTTTCCTTCAAAAGACAAATAATTAGTCTACACTTTTCACTATAATCATATGTTCTACCTACTGATATTGTTGACATATCACAGTGTTTATTTTATTTGGAAGTTTGTAGACTTCTCACAATTCCTTATTAAATTTTTTTTTTCTTTCTCTGGCCCTATAATCTGTCACAGTATTTTATTTTCAGAAGTATTTATCTATCTTTTTTTTCAGTAATAAGATCCCAGAGCTCACATCTATATGAAAAATAACACGTATAATGACCTGAAATGTAGACTTAAAACACATCTTTCTCACTTAGGAATTCCTCCAGAAGAAATGCCTGTATTTCTATGTACTGTCAGCTTGGCTTTGTATTAGACAGAAGTAAATGTTATAACTTTTTAATAATAATTTCCTGACTCCTTCAAATTAGAAGAAATCTATCTTTCTATTTTTTGCCACTGTCTGGATTTCCACTAGATGCAGTTCACCATAATGAATTTTTTTGTTTACACATGGCACACTCCTGTCTAAAATCTGTCTAGGACATGGCCAATGCCAATACCCTTCTTGCCAGCTTGTTCTCTCTTCACCCACATCTCTAGCTCCTTCCTGAAGTTGGTGAGAGATTTGTCCCAGGTATTCAAACTGAGTATAGAAATACATTCAAATCTGCTTGATGACCAAATCTATTTTTCATATTTCTTGGTTTGTCATTATGAATTTTCAGCACAATACTTCCTCTTGCTAACTCCATTTCTCTGACCATCTTTATAACTCTCTGTTCAGTTCTTTCAGTAATAAGTCAAATCAGGGTATTTCTCCCTCAGTTATATAACTGAATCCTGTAGACGACTAATATTTTTTTCTTTAATCTTATATTGATAACATAAACAGCAGAAAATTTAGTCTGTGTTAGAGTAGTGTGTTAGACTTTGTGAATACAAATGCAACATTGCATTACCACAAAGACTCAAAGAGGTATTTATAGCATAAAGATATACTATAATAAACATTCTGGTATCCTGTATCCTATATATATGCAAGCTATTTCCTAAAATCTTTAAAAATTTAAAGGCATAAATGAAGTTTATTCCACAATAAGTATATTATTATCTATTATATATATATTATTACTGAACTTTTTAACTAAAAAATGTGATTTTCTCTCATTATACTTTCACCATAAATGGCAATATTTATGTATAAGTTGTAATAACTTAGGGGATACCACACTATCAATTATGTTTTATTTTCTGAATGGGGTACATGATTTTTGTATTTTGTTGTGATGTTTTCATTCTCCATATGAAGCAACTTTGTACAGTATCTAAGTTAATTGTGCATTCTTTACTAATTCACCATTACAATGTTTCATGCTTTATTGCTTTGAGTTTTCTTCCTGAATCCTTTCAAAATTTGCATCTCCAGATATTTTATGTGGCTGAAAATTGCATACTTGGACTATGGTACTTCCTGTCCATTTTATGTCCTACAATTAGGGAAGGGAAGGGGGTGAGACTGTGTGGAAAATAGAAGTCTTTAGAGAAGAGCAGTATATATATATATACTGAATTAAAGACTAATTAAAGACTACCTGGTGACTGGGACAAAGAGAGACAGGAATATGGTGGTGAATAAGAATGGAAAACACGTAAACCAGCTCAGTCTTCACAGCCCCAGGAGCTGGAGATGCAAGGATAGAGAGCAGAGTGGGGAGACTAGGATTGCTGTACTGGTTTCACAAACCCATTTCAACTTCAGCAAATAGTTAAATCAAACCAGCCTTGAATTCATATTTATCCAGCTCAGAGTTACTATGGACTTTTTAAATTATTATTCAAAATTACTATTTTTGCTTTTTAGTCATTATCACATTGTTTGTTATCGTGTCATAAAACTCACAGGATAACAATAACACTGCCTGGATACAGGTTTTCTAGCAAGTCAGGAAAATTTTTTAAACAGTATTTTACCAAAAGCTAGGTTATACTTTGGGCTTTATCACACTTTCCACAGAAGAATGGTTAAAGGTTCATATTCTTAGCTCTTAAAAGTTCATATCATTCCATATTTTGGTCACTTTACCAAAAATGTGACTATTTAATTATATGATCATTCCTATTTTTCCAAATTTTATTTACTAGTTTCAAAAATAATGTTATTTTTATATTTTTCTTTCAAAATCATCAGCTGTAAGAGGACACTTGGTCACTTTTCTTCAAATTCTCTAAACTGTAAGATCCAGCAGTCTGCTGGCTTAACTTCCAAAGTTATGAGAACTCACGGTTCATCTCATGTGCTGAAATCATTACTCTCACATTCTGTCCCTGTAGCACTGATTAAAAAAATAATAAAAAGAAAGCAAAGAAGTGAAGTCATTGCTTGTTAATTCATTGAACTCTTTGATTGAATAGAAAGTTTTATTGTGGTTGAAATTCATTAAAATCTTCTCCAGTTCTTGGTGCCAGTTGTCATGCTGTATAAGAAAAAAAGCCACCTACTCACTAACAAATTGTCAAATAAAGAGAAATTAACTGACATAATAAGAGAGAAATTGTATTTGATGCCAAAATTGTAACTTGGCCCATGCCATGAGGAAAGATAAAGAAAGTTCCTCCCCACATCTGGCACACCACAGGTAGGTGTAGTTTAAAAATGCTAGCAGGGAATAAAGCTGCAGCAGAAAAAGCAGTGGCAGAGCATACTAACAGACTCTCAGGTCTCAGTGTCAGTCTGGTGTATGGATGCAGGCACAGCATTATCAGTGCTTTGGGAGATCATGCACACAACTCATTTCTCTGCTAAAACAGAGACAGGAGACAAAGAGGAGATCTTATGAGTCTATGACGGATGCAGGATCAGACAGGGTGTACTGGCAGGTCATCCAGAAGTTGCAGGCTGACTCTCAGAATCTAATGCTGCACATACCATGATCATATCTGTGCGTTTTAAATAATAAAAAGCCTTATGAAACTTCTGTTCATGTCTGCTGGTGCACTGCCACGGTGTGAAAAGCCTTGGAGATAGATAGAAATTACCTTAGGTGTTTCAGCATGCTGTCATCATCACCTGTCACCTTCAAATAGTCAGTTAGGAATGGATAAAAATTCATACAAAATAATGGGAAAGAGAAGATTTATGCATCTTCCTCAGAAACGATAACAAGAAATAACTTTAGTCATGGTAATTGTTACCATTAGAAAAAAAATATGCTTATACAGAAAGTGCTAGCATGAATAAAGTTTTATCAGCATGCCTAAACTCTCAGAGCTTCTTTGGAGAACAGTGCCTTTAGAAATATCCTGTATACAGTTCCAAAATGCTTTCATTGAATTTGCACAGCCACTGTTTTGATGTGTATACCAAGAAAGGGATGGAGATAAACATATTTGACTTGTCTAAACATAGCATAAAAATGGCAACCACACAAAAAAGAGATCATCAATGCAATGGTAGCACAGAGCAAAAGACCCTCAGACAACTCAGTTATGTTCAGTTTTCAAAGCAAGGACCACAAAAGGCACGAGAACAAACTAAGTAAAAAAAAAATAATTCAGCTGCTCATATTCATCATCTTGTCAATACTTCTAGCCACCAGAGAAGAAGCCATACATGCCTCTCAAGACCACATCAATAGCAACTGGAACTTTACAAGAGACAAAAATAACGTCAAGAAAACAAAAAAATTGGTAAAAAAACCCATTTTGAAATACTTTCTTTTAGCCAGAAAGCCAGAGCTGCATGAATGTCATGGTTTAACCCTGGTGGGCAGCTCAGGCCCACACAACTGCTTACTCATTCCCCCACAGCTGAATGGGGGGAGAAATGGAAGAATAAAAATGAAAAAATAATGAGCTGAGATAAAGACAGTTTATTAGGTAAATTAAAAGTTTTGCACACAATCAAAGCAAAACAAGGAATTCATTCAGCACTTCTCACAGGCAGGCACATGTTCAGCTATCTACAGGAAAAGAAAGTTTCATTAACAGTGAAAATAAAGGTCATCACTTTAAATGTCCCAACTTCCTCCTTCTTTCCCCTGCTTTTAATGCACATGTATATGTAATGTATATGGCATGGGATATTCCTGGAGTCAGCTGGGCTCAGATGTTCTGTCTGAGTTCCCCAGCAGCTCCTTGTACATCCCCAGACTCCTCACTGAGGAGGTAAGAGGCAGAAAAGGCCCTGACTCTGTGCAACCCCTGCATTGCAGTAACTAAAACTTCCCTTTGTCATCAACACTCTTTCCAGCACAAACCCAAAATACCAGCTACTGTGAAGACAATTAACACTATCCTAGAAAAAAACAGGTCAGTGAGTGGGGATGAAAATGAAGTCTGGTAAACCAATGTCATGTGAAAAACACAATGCAGACCACACAGCAAAAGATAATGAAGATACTCAGCATCATTTACAGAGGTTGAAACAAAGACTTTTTTAGAAAGTGCAGCTTATAGGCTGTATTTATATGAACTACAGTTCATATATAGTCATATCAGTAGAGTCACTACAGAAAGAGAATATTGTGTTCTATCAAATATGCTGCTGTTTGCTGGGATAATTACATCACTGATCCTTACTTTATGCCTTTAAGAATCTCCATGTTTCATCCTGGAGACAGGAGAGCCTTTTCATTGTTCTCATATTATTACATCCTTCTTAGCAACATCTGTATATTAACAACCTTATTTAAGCTAGAACCCTTAACATCATATTGGAACTTGCACTGTTTCTCTTTCTTCATTAAATATTTATATTCAGAGCACATTCAATGAGACAAAAGAAATTAGTACAAAAATACAATTGCCATGTTTTTTAGAAAATGTAACAAAAGCACAAAAATGTTGTGATATGCTTTGACAGGGTGATGAAACAGCTTGATAAAAGCAATTACACACTCCAAATAAATCAAAGTTTTTGACATGATGCTATGTAATACTTTATTCTGAGAAGGCATGCAGTGTATATAATCAGTTGGTCATATGCTTTAGTTGGTATTCAGAGGTAGAAAATGCAGTAAGGGTGAAAAAATCAATGCTAAAGTCCATGAGAGCTGGGCACACTGAGAATTCTTCAGGATCTGATACTAGTCGATGTTTTAATCAGTAATGATATTATGTGAATCTGAATGACCAAGTAAGATCATTGCTAGTGTGTTGTACAGCTCAATGGAAAGTATTAAACAATGAGGGTGCTTGTATAGTGTCCCAGATCCCAGGTACAAGGTCATAACTGAGAAAAATACATTTCAGTGCAGCATTGAGACTGGAAGTTGTTACATGTGGGGAGCATGGCAGGCTTCAGAAGCAGAATGAAAGACTATTTCCTGGAAAGCAGTAACTTGGGAAAAAATGTTGATAGAACAGGGTCAGCGTGGAAGCTCAGTATAAAGATCGGTGAATGTTGTCACTGAATTTCTAAAAGAATATCAGGAAGGGAGCCAGATAACGTCTGTATGCAGCATTTGTATGAATTTGAAGATTTCTTCACCCAGTTTGAAGTCTGCATTTCATGGAAGCTATGAATTTAGTGAAGAGAATACAGAGGACTTAAAAAATGACTCAGTTGTACTTAAACAAATCCCTGAAGTGGGATGCTTATGGAATCCAATCTATTAGTTTATTGAAGAGAAAAAGAAGTTACTTAATCATGCTACATATAGACTTAACCATAGAAATTATAAGTGTAAGGAAAAAGTGTATAAATCTTACAGAGGAAGGCATAAGAAAATGCACTGCATGGGAACTAAAGTTAGACTTATTCAGCCTTGAAATAAGAAGCAGTAAAAGGCATTGCTGAAGCTAATTAACTATTTGAACAACTTACCAGAAGCAGCCCATGGACTCACTACTGTTTGGAGTCTTTAAAAACTGATTAGATAGTTCTCTGAGAAACATATTTTAATCCAGTTTCTGGAAGAAATTCTGAAGCTTATAGAGGGAGAGCATAGGGCCAGATGGTCCCTTCAAAAGGGAATGCTGGTCCCTTCTGTTCTTGATGTCCTTGAGCGAGAAAAATGTATCTTTTATTGCTGTCTTTTTCAGAGAATCACTCTGAGTAAGCATTTCTAGGATTAGTGAGCTGGAGGATACTCCCATGGCAGAGCTGTGTTTCCAGTCTCATGCAGTGTGTTAACAGCAGGCAATAAAGTTGTCTGGTTGCTCCCAGAAGACCATGCTTCACCTACAGAATCTACATTTTAGGGGATGATGAAAAGAAAGAAAAAGAAAGGTATGATTTTGTTGCTAAGTCAAGACCTATGTTGGGAGAAAACCAAACAACTTCCACTTAAAAAAATTACCTGCAACCTTTTAGATTGGCAGATATTTTATTTAGAGCACATCAAGTCTTTCTATTGTGGAAGTTTAACAGAGCCATTTTTCCAAGTATAAGCATATTTTGATGGGTTGTGTCTATATGTGTTTAAATTTCCAGATAGTTATATTTCTAATTAAGAGTATACCAAAGAAGGCTCAGAAAATATAGAGGTTACAAAACTGAATTAAGCAATGCTCCAGTAGTCTATTGATTATTCTTTCAATTATTAATTAATATTAATTGAGATATTTGATCTTCTGTTAAATCCTACATTCAAATTCCTTTTTTCCTTTTTTTTTTATTTTTTATTATTGAATTGCCATGAGCTAAAAGGAACCCCTGCAGTGCTTCTTCCAGGATTGTGTGTGCTTTTTATCAGACTTTGTTCATCAGCACTGGCAGCATGTTAATTAACTCAGCTGTGAATGACCCCCTGCTATTTTACCAGGTTTTCTATTGTAAAATAAAAGAAGGACCAGAAGAATAGCAAAAACACTGCTTTTGTAGCCAACAGGGAACAGGAAAGTTCTTCTCTCATGATATTCTTTTCAGTCACAGTCTCTCTGTGGATAGTCCCCACAATGAATTTTTTTTTGTGTCAAGCAGTGGCATCAGTTGGAAGAGGATAATATAAAGCAATATCTCTGCATACAGACATAAAACCTCCTAAATATTGGAAAGCAACCCATTGGTCTGTGATTACTTTCTTTTCTGCACTCCTCAAGTGAAAATTCCTCTCTGAAGAAGCCTGAGGAGAAACTTCTAACGGAAGTGTAGTAGAAACTCTACACTCTCACCTTTCAATTACTATCATACTGCTGAATTTGCCCATGTTTCTACACTGAACCATTGTGCAAAATGGAATCAAAAGCTTGTCATTTTGGGATAAGGATACACACAGAAAAAACATCAGCCTGGCAATGTCTAGAACAAAAAAATAAGAAATCCAAGGAAATTTTTTTGATTTTAGACCTCACCTTCCACTCTGCAATGCATATCAACCCATGTAGTTAATTCTTTCACATGTAATTGAATTCTAAGCATGATCATCATAATGTTTTACATTCTGTGATGCTACATTTTTCTCATTATTCTACTGAAAATGCCCCCTAAGCTCTTCTAAGTGATCTTGATTTTGTTTTTTGTTTTTGTTTTTTTTTGTTGTTGTTGTTTTTGTTTTGCTTTCTTTTTTGTTTCTTTGGTCTGTACATGTTTAGAAACATGCACCATTTTTTGAGATACTATTGGAACTCCAAATTGAAAACCTTGTGAATCCACGTGTTTCACACTATGACAAAAATAAACTGTGATTATGATTATTGTGATTATTATTATGACTAAAATATCTGTGATTCAAAGATACCAATATAAGTTGATATGGAAAGGAACTAGAAAAACTTTGTATCAAGAGAAGCTACATTTCTGTTTCTTAATTTTAGCATGAATTGATACTCTTGAAAGACCTTACAGTCCACAGGAAAAATTCCAGCACCGTAGAGTTAGTAGCCATCGCCCCCCGTGGTTTGAATCACTTATGGAAGAATTTCACCTGTAAACCAAGTTAATCTCTCATTTATTCTACTTTTAAACTGATACAGAAATGTTCTTGGCAATGATAGTAAGTAATCCTAAAGGGACTTGAAGTAATTTCTTTTGGAGTCCCCCCACCAGTCTTGGGATGTATAAAAGCAGTTCAGCTCACTTGTTTTTCCATTTACAAGTCCTTCACACAGCAAAAAAAAGCAAAAATAAGCTGAATGTGAAAAGTAGCAGCTAATTCACACATTTCTATTCTGAAAACCTGCTAATTGCCACATAAAGCTCAGTTGTCTCACTTTAGTTTTCAGTGAAGACTTGACAAAAGATAACAGGTTTCAGTGAAATAATTGTATTACATTAATTGGGATACTAAGACTAATTTCAACAGTAAAAGACAAAGAAATTCAGTATCATAGTTCGTACATGGAGAGCAGGGACAATGGACTGTTTTTAATGTAATTATTTAGAGTCCATTGTACAATGGGAAGGTGTAAAGGTTTAAAGAGCACAAATGTCTCTAAACACTATCAAAAAAGGATCTTCCCATCAAATAAGCCAGCACAACAGAAACTTGACATAAGCACTGTAAGGCAAACAGGCAGCTGTCAAATCCAGGCCTAGTGGAGGTAAAGGTTTGGCATTAGCATACTGGGCAAAAATTCCACTATGCAGACCATGGGAAAGGAAACAGCTGCTTACACCCATGGCAGCCCAAATTGTGGGAACATCTGGGATCACCCTGTGAGTATCCAAAACTTGGACTATACAAAGGCGGTACTTTCAGAAGAATGACTCTGGATCCCTTACCACTGAGAAGAACAGGGTGAAGGAGGACCAGCAGGATACCACAGGATCCACAGGGTGGTGAAATCTTTCTACTTTGTCTGTCTGTCTTTTTTATGCCCCCCACTGTCCTGTTTCTCTCCATTTTTTTTACCTCTCATTTACTGTTAAATAAAATCCATCCTATTGACTTTGGTGTATGGCTTTGTTTGCATCCTAATTTGGGCAGAAGCATCTCTTAATAACCAGATCATAACAGAAGCTTAAGGAGGGTGTAATCCTCTCAAGCCATTGCACAAGTAAGATAGTGAATAGTCACATCATACAGAGCTTCAGTTTCTTGTAGGCAGTTTGATGTCTGACATAGGGGTGGTCTTCTAACCCTAACAATGTGACTTAGAGCTTGTCTATACAATAATAGGACAGAGAGCATTTAGGTGAAAAATATTTAGAAATAAGGCATATCTCTTAATTGAACAACTCTAACTTGGTTAGTCAGTCATGATGACTATTAGGCCATGGGCTTTTCACATATTTAAGATTTTTGTATAAACAACTTATATCAAATAACTCACACATTTTTCTCAGTGCTTCCCTATAGGTAGTTGTCACACTAGTGGGGAATTATTTAATGAAATAGAGACTGAAACTAACTTTTCCTGAATTTCTATATTTTCAGCAATCATAAAAAGCCTAATTCCTTGAAATAAAACCTTCCCCTCCCTCCCCCTGCCCTCCCTAACATCCCACCTCCCCCGCAAGGTTTTGATTTAGCTAAGATTTTGATTTGGATCAAAGAGAAGGAAATACTTGATGAAGTTATTTTCTTTTCTGTAATCTCACTTGCTGAGCCTGATGCAGTCAGTGTGCATTCAGACTACCTCAGCCTATACAGAACAAGAATGGTATATGATCAGTTCATTCGCAAAGTATGGAGGGAGAAAAGATTCATCATCTCCCTGAGACTGTTTGAATTTCTTTCTAACAAAGGCTCATTTCTCATTTGCCTGAGACTATTTGAACTTCTTTCTAGTGAACAAACTTAAATTGCTGCTCTATATGGCATTCTGGCATGGACTGATGAGATACCTCTTGATCCCTCCTGAAGCAGACGATCAATCTCACATAAAAAGTTTCAGAATACTTACTTCTGAGAGACTTGGAAAAACCATCACTTAAGGCTTTCAGTTTCAAGGAATCAGAGAATAAATGTGCCTTCCATCACCAGCCCAGAAAAATATAACACCGTCAAATGCAAAACAGAATTTCTTTCATGCTGAAGAGAGACTGCAGACTATCCCAGGCTATGACTATCATGACAAGTTTCTGGTTTTGAGGAAATAAGTTCCAGTGTGCACAAATAAAGGAGAAATTTGAACAAAATTTTATCAGCCGCTGAGTAAAATAATTTTTTTGAATTTCTATTTTCTACTACCTTTCCCCAATTTAAAAGATTCTTTTTCTTTTAATCTCAGAGAAGAAATATTGGGGTTTTTTTAACTTCAGAATACTGAAGTTTATCTTTTGCCATTTAACTTACTGAGAGGCTGAAGGCTAGATCCACCCTGTAAAGAAACTATTTTACAATTATCTCAGTAGAACTGAGTTTCCTGTGAACCTCAACTCCTAGCTTGTAACTGTGAGAAATCACTTTTCTTTTTCAAATTAAACTTTTGGCTTGTTCTAAACAGGGATAATGAACAGAGATAATTTTACAACTTCTAGAGTAAGTGGGCTATTGTGCATATAGGAAACAATAATACTTCTGCAGATGGTTTCTTAAAAATGTGGAAAAAGTAGGAGTTTTAGGGCAGCTGACATTAATTTTGCTGATTTTGCTTTAAGTCAAAAGTACCTGTTAATGACGAAGTCTAAGCATGTCTTACTGAGAATAGTCCTGCATGAGCTGACAGCCAAAGGACAAATTTCACATACTGCAAAAAAGAATTCCTGAGCTGAATCACACCCATACTTTAATGAACCATAATATTTTCAGAAGAATATGTTTGAAAAAGAAGCCTGATATGCAAAATATCAGTGAGATTATAAGTATGTACATAGAGGGACAGGCAGGTATCACAAGTAGATAGATAGATAGATAGATAGATAGATAGATAGATAGATAGATAGATAGATAGATAGATAGATGGATGTGTGTGTGTGGGGGGGGGTGTTTATTTCCATTTTAATCTTCTTTGACATGAAATATGCAATTTTAAAAAATATTGGTTGGTTGTTTGTTTGTTTTTTTTTTTTGCCACAGGACAAAGGAAAGATCAAAGGATAGGCAATCTATGACTCCCACTACTTTACAGCATTGAAAAACAGGATATGCTGAGAATATTACATACATCTAAGATCACTGTTGGTATTTCCAGTTGGTATTTGTTTCAGAACCCATGGATGTATTTCATCCAACCCATGTGCATCACAGTCCTTGTGTTTGCTCACTCACTTCATACAGATGTGTTGCAAAAACCTGCAGTAGAAATATTATAAAAGTTATGAGAACAAACTAGAAGTACTATTTATAGACCTGAAATAATTTTATTATGGAACTGTGTGTCATACACCAAACTGGGTGCAGTTAATAACTGAAATTTATGTGGTACAGGGCTGCCACTAATTAGGGTAGTTGTCATGAAATACAAGGTTTTTTTAAAATGGTTTTTTATATGTGTTTGCTCAGTATCTATAAACTTTAGAATGGGTTCTTTGTTACTATGAAAGTTTTGTTTCTAAGAAGATGATCTGAATAAAGTTCAGCTTTAAAAAAGTGATACTTTCTGCTTTGAAACATGTAACTGGGAATCAATGACAAATAATCTGTAGTAAAAAGTCCTGAAGAGAACACCTTCTTGATTCCTTCTGGGTTAATATTTTAATCAACAACTCAAAATACATTAAATAGACACTGATGAAGTTTTTAGAGGGCACCAAAACAGAAGGAAAAATAAGTAATAGAAAATTCAGGTCTGACTCAGTTCATAACATGTTGGATGCATGTTTTGTTACAGAGAAATATAGATATGTACACCTGAGTATGTAGGGCAAGGACATAGGGATTTGAGAAACAGATGTCTAGGGAATGGAGGAGGCACAGCAAGGGTTCTGAAGTACCACAGCTGGTAAATAAGTGAACATGATATTCCAAGTGGCTATTTTGAACAGCTGGATTAATATGCCATTGAATATGCAAAGAGATAAACACTGAGTATCTTTAAATATTACACTTTTTCTGTATTTGATCATATTGTGACACTCCAGAAATCCATATCCAGTTCTGACATACATTTTGAAAGGTTACTGAAAAATTGAAGGCTCAGAGAAGAACCGAAATACATGAAGGATTATAAAATACATTCCAATTAAACACTCAGGTAGTTCAGTCTATTATATTATCAGAGAAATGACTATGACTGTTATGGTCTATGAATGTTTATACTTGTTAATGGAGAAAAAATAGTCATTTGCTAATAAAAAACCCTTAAACTTAGGACCTAATACATTACAATTATATGGAGAGAAATTGCAGCTAACTTCAAAATGAAACAAGTTGCTCATTTCTTTTAAGAGTTAACATACTTGACTATTTAAATACCTTAATGAGAGTTGTGATGACTCTTTTCAAATCAGGAAAGACTTTTTTTAAGGTAAGTTAACCATAGGTTTTGAAATTCTGACAGGATTTAACTCAAGGAATACAGTATATCAGAAAACAGACTAGTATCAAAATCCATCCTTCATCACATTTTCCCAACCGGAAAGTTAAGCTTTAACAATCAATGTGTAGTTCTTCAGTTTTCTCATTCTAGAAACAATTTCAGTCTCACGATCTCCAGATGTCATGTAATAGCCAGTACATTTTCATAGCAGATTCACAGAAATGTGGACTCCTGATAGATTAGAAGATTATAAATTCACTTAAATCTAATATTCCACCCTGGTTTTAGAATATTGCACTTTTAATTAAACTACATCACTAAACAAGGATTAGGCATTTGTATATATTATCTATTATATCATAGAATAAATATAAATAATTTTTAAAAACCTTACAACCAGTAAATAGTACTACCTCCCAGAATATTTCTGTCTTAACCAGCATAATTCAGCAAGTGATGTCAGAGCTAAATGAAAATTCTGAACCTCAGGGGATAAGGTCCACCATTCTCCCTACTGGGCACTAGTTTGTCTCCAAAGTTTATGTTATAAAAACATTCTCGTTTGAAAGTTTGTTCTTTTAAACATGCATGGATTGTGAAAAAACAGGTTATTAAATGTTATATTTCCTATGCACCAATAAGTTTTGTTCATGTGTAACATAGGTTTTTGCAGTGTACGCACTCTTATCATATTTGAGGATTTTTCTTTTGGTACTCATTCTCATGGTATTGGAGCACTTTTGTTTTGGCATTTTTAGTTTCCTAAATACAAGCAATAAACTGTGATTAGAGGTATCTCTAAATATTAGTGAAGATATTTTTATGGGGAAATATAATACATTTTACTCAAGTATGCAGTCAAACTTTGGAAGGACTGAAAAGATTTTAATCTAATGTGTTTCAAAAAGATCCATTCAATGCAAAATCATATTCCAATTTACCTGATTGTCTGTGATTTGGTTTCATTTTGTATCTATACAAAGAATCACGTTGGTTTTATACAAAATCATTCACACATCTCAAAATTTCCCTTAGAGATATGTAAATGAGAAAAAGAAAATTGTTGTTTCAAGACAGCTGAAAAAACATACTCGGTACTCGTTAATATTTTTTATTTCACATATTCTTTTCCTTTTCTACATTTTCAGTGTATCTGTCTTGTTCTTTTTCAATATCTAAAAAAATTCTCTCCAAACTGGACAATTCAATTCAGGAACATCTGTTGAAGGTGTTATTTTTATAGCACCACCCTTCGCCCATTTGCTTTTTCTAATTTTTCTTTCATGAAATTCAAACATATCCACTCATAGTATCTGTATTCTTTCACCAGCCATCTGTTAATTTGCCATCAAACACCAAAAAACCCTTCTGATTTGTTTTTTAAATTTTACTTATTTTCATACTGCTTTGACTTTTTCAGAGAGCTGACAATCTTGAAAATAACCTAGTATACTGGTGAAATTATCAGCGCAAGTTGTGTTTCTTAAAATATTTCAAGTTTGTCAAAACTTTATAAGCACATAAAAATTAGGTTTTTTTGTGGCAATGTCAAAGAATGATGGGGTTATACAATGTTAGATTCATAGAAACATTTGAAGGTCATCTAGTCCAACCGCCATGGACAAGAATATCTTTCACTGCAACAGGTTGCTCGGTGTTGTCCAGCCTCACCTTGAACACTTCCAGTGACGGAACATCCACAAGGTGTCTGGAAAACCTGTTCTGTGTCACAAAAAAAAAAATAAATTCTTTTTTATATGCAACCTAAATCTACTTTCTTTCAGTTTAAAGTCATTGCCCTTTGTCCCATCATTACAGGTTCTGATAAAAAGGTTTCCTTCATATTTCTTATAAGACCCCATTAAATATCAAGTGGTCGCAATGAAGTCTCTTCAGAGCCTTCTCTAATCCAGGCTGAACAGAAACAGTTCTGTCTCTGCCTGACTTCACAGGAGAAGTGTTCTGCCCTTTGATCATTCCTGTGGCCCTCTGCTGGACCTACTCCAAAGAGGACATGTCTTTCTTGTGTTGGACCTTCAGAACTGGATGCAGCACTTCAAGTGGGGTCCCTAAGAGTGGACTGGAGGGGGAGCATCATGTCCCTCATCATGCTGAACACACTTATCTCGTGCAACCCAGGATATGGGTACAAGTGCACTTTGCCAGCTCACGTGTAGCTTTTCACCCACTGGTACCCTTAAGGCTCTTCACAGGGCTCCTCTGGTCATGTCATCCTCCAGTCTGCACCAGTACTGGAGACTGCCCTGACCCCTGTGCAGAACCTGGCACTTGACTTTGTTTAACTTAATGAGGTTCCCACAAGCTCACTCCTCAAGCCTCTTAAGGTTGCTCTGAATGACTCCCCACCCAACTAGCAAAACAGCTGCACTGCTCATCTTGGTGTTATCTCCAAACTTTCTCAGGGAGCACTTGATACCACTGTCTGTGCCACTGATGAAGATATTAAATAGTGCTGGTTCCTGTACACATCCTGGACGGACAGCACTTGTTACTGATTTCCACCTATATTCAAGGTTGTTTGTAACACTTTGGCCATGAAAACAATTCCTAGCCCAGCTGATAGTTCATACATGTTGTGGTTTAACCAGAGCTGGCAATTAAGCCCCAGGCAGCCACTCAGTATCTCCCCCACTACCGGTATGGGGGAGACAGCTAGAATGGTAAAAGTGAGAAAACTCATAGGCTGAGGTGAACACAATTCAGAAGGTAAAGCAAAAGCCATGAACACAAGGAAAGCAAAACAAGAAATTCATTCACAACTTTCCCATGGTCAGGCAGGTTTCAGTCATCTCCAATACATCAGGGCTCCATCACACACAGTGCTGATTTGGGAAGACAAACACCTCCACTCTGAATATCACCCCCTTCCTCCTCCTTCTCCCTAGCCTTATGTACTGAGCATGATGTCACATGGTTTAAAGTATCCCTGTGGTCTTTTGGGATCACCTGTCCCAGGTGTCTCCCCTCCCAACATCTTGAGCACCCCATCCTCCTTGCTGGTGGGGTGGTACAAGTAGAAAGATCTATGATGCTGTGCAAGCGCTGCTCAACACTAACAAAATTATTTCAATATTATCAACACTGTTTTTAGCCCAAATAAAAAACGTTGATCCATACTAGCTACTATGAAGAATAATCAACCAGCACATTCCATAAAAACTATAAGCCTCTAATTTAAAGATAGGTATGTTGTGATCCACTGCATCAAAGTTCTTATAGAAATCTAGGCAGATGACATCCGTGCCTGTTCCCCTCTCAAGGGAAGCAGTGACTCCATCATAGGCCCCTAAATTAGTCAGGCACAATTTGCCGTTGGTGAAGCTGTTATGGCAGTCTCCAATCACTTCCCTGTCTTCCATATATTTTGACATATCTCAGTGGGGATCTGTTCCATGATCTTACTAGTCAGAGGGGTAAGGCTAACTTTTCAGGTATCCCTTTTTATTCTTTTTAAGAATGGGGGCAATAGTCTGCCTTCAGCCACTGGGGACATTACTTTAATGCCACAGCTTTTGAAATATGATGGAAAATGATTCAGCATCTACATCATCCTGTTCCCTCAGGATGCTGGGATGTAGCTCATGGACTTATGTTCAGTTCCCCTAGATGATTTCAAACCTGACTTTCATTCATGATGTGAGGACCACTTCTAACGGCACATTAGACCACATTAGGCTGGGCATATAAAAATATTTTGCTGATATTATTGACTATTTTATTGTTTTCAGCAGACAAATATATTACTAATTATGTAAAAAAATGGAAATAATTATTTTTATTTTCACCCCAATTGTTTAAGATAGCTGCATAAACAGAAAGAATAAAAGTAGCCATTTCTGATAAACTCAACATTTAATACTGAGATAATCTAAAAACTTTTAATATTTTAATACATATGATTAAGAGTTTTGACTTGGTTTCATATTGATTTAAATTTAAAAAAAGAAAATAAAAGATAAAACTAATACTTTGACTATAAATAAATTCTGAATACTATGTCACAAATGTAACTTAATACCACAGAACATGACCAAGTTATCCTAAGTAAGAGCACAGATTGACTAATCTGCAATAAATATCCATAGTACATAAATAATAAATAAATATTTGTGCTTCTAGTTTATGTCAAATACAGGATATTTGAATTCAGAGTATTCTTTTCCTATTAGCAGCTATATTAGCTTGAATTGCATCATATTTGCTTTGGGCTGAGTCGCATCTATCTAATAAGTTACCACAGATCAGCAGATGTATGTCAGTTTTTTACTCACCAACATGTGATTAATATTCAATGCTTCATGTGTTACTAGTTCTAGCAATTGAACAGCTTTTAATTGAAATTGCACTTGTTACTGAAAACCCATATCTTCAACATATTCATGTTTTTAGGAACTATTGCTGTGTTATGTGGGGCAAAATCAATGTTTAATTTTATCTTTTTTTCTTTTTTACCTTTCTACTACATACTAATTTATGTTTCAAAATTCCATCAGGTTAATTTACTAATTATTTTCTGGGTGGTCCTCCACGACATCAATTGCCTGCTATGCTAATCAGACTTCAGGGAATATCTTTCTTTCTAGTCTTTGCCAATGTCAAAGTATTCTAGAGGGGAGATGATTAGCGATGTAGCTTCATTGGATTTGAAATGTACTGAGGTCTGATCTCCCATTCAGGCACTAAACCTTTGAAATTTTGCTTCATGTCAGAACAGTGCACCTGCTCCTGCTCAGGGGCATGGATTGAATGAAGGATTTACAAACCCCCAGAGAAGTTCATCTACTTTATCAAGCAATCCTGTCAGTTTTTCTGCGGAGTCCAACTTCTAGTTATACAATTCCTATGTTTCATCCCTCTGGTTCACCAGTGGGTAAACTAATTTCCTACCTAATGGAAGGATTTGTGACAGCTTAAATGTGACATGAGGCTAATGAATTGAACTAGGCTGATTTCAAAACTCATTCCAACAAGAAAGACTTTATGACCTACGAATTGTTTTCACAGCTACAATTCATTTTTAAAAGCGTATTTAGCTTAGCTCAGAAAAAGTCTTTGAAGTGCCATATCCAAGTCTGAAGTGACTATTTTTATTTTTTTATTCTCTCCCCATCCCTCCATCCTCACTCCCACTGATATCTGGACTGCTTTTTCCCTGGTTTCCTTTCACACTTTGCAAATATTGTCTTCTGCTGTACTCCAGCTGGCAGGAATTCAACAGCTCTCAGTGTTCACATTTGGAATCCATCCTGAGATGAGGAGGGATTGAAGGCAAAGAAAGGAAGGATTGGACTATTTTCCCTACATGCTTCTGCAGCTGATCCCACACTTCTCAAACTAATTCAGTTACTGATTTCTGAAACTGTCATTGCTAGTGATATGAGTACAGACGTACAAAGACAGACCATGTGAGCAGTGTTTCACAATTCCAAGAGATGTCATGGGGGAAATGTTTGCATGGAGAAAAATAGCTACTAGGAAGAACTTCATTTTTGCTCTTACCAAGGTGAAAGTTACTTTGCTGAGCTTTAAGGAGACAAGCTTTAAGGAGCTTGCAATAAAAGCTGACTGTGAAATCATAATTAGCTAATAAAAATAGAGAACTATTAAATATTTCTTGCCAGCTGCTCAGCTAAAGTCATGTTTGTGTATGCTTTTTCTCTAAAATCACTTTCTATTGAGAACAGACTAAAATAAAATAAAATCACTGTTCCTGATAGAAGTCAAACTAAGGATAGGATGACAAATTGTCTAGATGCATGCAGACAGATAGTTGTAGTCAATGTCTCTATGTTGCAGTGGAGGCCAATGATCAGTGGTGTCCCTTGGGGCTCTGTCTTGGAATCAGTGCTTTAATATCCCTTGATATATCCTTGATTAATATCAATGTCACAGACAACTGGATTAAGTACACAGTGATATTGAGGGCAGCCTCAGCAAGTTTTCAGATGACACCAAGCTGAGCAGTACAGTTGACACAGCAGAAGGAACCTGGACAAACTTGAGAAGTGGGCACATGGAAACCTCATGAAGTTCAACAGGTCCAAGTGCAAGGTCCTGCACCAGAGGTGGGAAAATTCTAGAGATGAGTAAGGACTGGGTGAAAATCTCAGTGGGAGCAGCCCTGAGGAGAAGGACTTGAGGGTTCTGGTCGGTGAAATGTTGGACATGGTCCAGCAGTGTGTGTTCATAACCCAGAAAGCCAGCATCATCATGGACTGCATCAAAATAAGAGTGGGCAGTGGGGTGAAAGAGGTGATTCCCCTCTATTCTGCCCTTGTGAGAGCCCACCTGGAGTACAGTATCCAAGTCTGGGGTCCTCTGCACAGTAAAGACATAGACCTGTTGGAGTGGGTGCAGAGGAGGGCCAAAAAGACGATCAGAGATCTGAAGCATCTCTCATGTGGAGACAGGCTGAGAGAGCTGAGGTTGTTTAGCCTGGAGAAGAGAAGGTTCTGGTAATGCCTCATTGCAGCCTTTCAGTACCTGAAGTGGCCATATAAAAAAGGTGGAAAGGAACTTTTTACATAGGCACATAGTGACAGGACAAGCAAGGATGGCTTTAAACTAAAGAGGAGAGATTTAGATTGGATACGAGGAAGAAATTCTTTACTGTGATTGTGGTGAGGCACTAGAATAAGTTGTGCAGGGAAGCTGTTGGATGCCCCACCCCTGGAAATGTTAATTAGATGGGGCTCTGAGAAACATGATCTAGAGGGTGCTATCCCTGCCCATGGCAGAGGGGTTGGAGCTACATGATCTTTAAGGGTCTCCCAACCCAGACTGTTCTATGATTATGGCAAGGAGTTCCAAAATGTAGTGAGTTGACCCAGTCAGCAGCCAAGCACCCACGGACTCTGGTTTGGTTCCCTCTTCTGAAAGACAGTGAGAAAATGAAATGAGGGCAAGAAAACTCATGGGCTGAGATAAGGACAATTTAATGGTTGAAGGAAAGTTGTGTTCACAGTAAAGCAAAAAAACAAAAACAAAAACATAAAAATCCAAAGTAATAAATTTACTACCTCACATCAACAGGCACGTGTACAGCCATTTCCTGGCACAAAGGATAATGGCTGGGAAGGCAAACACCACAACCATAAATGTCTCCCATACCTCTTCCTCTCCTTTGCAATTTTTTGCTCACTCCCAGATGACCCATCAGGGAGAAGTGAAAGGAAGGGTGGAGTGAGGAAAAAAAAAAGTCTTGATATTGTGCAAGCACTACAACATTAGCCAAAACACTGCTGAGTTCTCTACTTTGTTTTAGTCACAAATTGAAAGCACAAGACAATTGAGGCTGCTATGCAGAAAGTTAACTTCATCTCAGCAAGACCCTGTACTCAAAATACATTTGTTAAGTACCAGATTAAAAAAAAAAAAAAATACACTCTCCTGCTCTACTTGAATTCCTCTTGTGATATTAGCAAAGTAATCCATTTATTACATACATTTCTGACAGGTGTAACTATATAAAACTCTGTCACACATTACAAGTTCAGTTCTACCCTTTTGGCTGCAATCTGAAAAGAGCACATACTTAACAGAAGATTAGCACATTCACTCTGAGGTGAAATTCTAGCACAGTTCTCACTGAGTTTAGTATCTAAGTCTGTATTAGTTTTGTGTTGAGCACTGTTTTCTGAGTCCATGAGTGAATCTTGGGCAACACCTAAACTATTAAAACCAAAGGCTGCCTCAGACCTTATGCATTCATATTGTGTCCACTTTGACATGGAAGATACCCCAATATGTTTGTGTGCTATGTGTCTTAATTGTCAGTATAGGTAGTAGAGATCCAGGGATTAATTAACTTGCCTAGTGTCATATGAGAGAGCTAGATGTATCTGAAAGGCCCTAGTGGAACCCAGAACCTATGAGACCTGCATCCTTTATGACTGGCAGATGGAGGTCATCATGAAGCATCCAGAATGCTACTATTTATGTCTCTAAATAAACTTCATCATGTGACCATCAGTGGAGGCAGGACAGCTATTCTGTGGTCTGGGAACACTGAGTTATTTTCTAAACTTTCATGACTGGAATGCCATTTTTGGTACTCTGGGGTGTCTGAAGTGTCTGAAGTAGGCTGACACTTTTGACCTACGGATTGACAGATGCAGCAGAGGGAATCAAATTTATGAGAAACACAGGTGCTTCTTCAAGTACCAAAGACCAGATAAAACACACAATCTCAGGCCATGCAAGACTGATGTGCCTACACAAGAACTAAATCTAAACCCTGCTATTGTTCATTACACTCAAAATCTTGTAATGTAAGAAAAGAGGCACACATGGTGGTTTATTCAGTATGCTGTCAGGGAACACCTGCAAGTGCCCAGGGTGATGGTCAAGGGCTTGGTGGCTCAGATGTTTCTTAACTCAGTTGTGCTTGTGAGGGTAAAGGGCTTGAGATGGAGTAGATGGATTTTGATGGTCAAAATTAGTAGTGAAACAGGTATCAAACCCAAAGATTTGGTTCTTGAAGTCACAGGACCTGCTTTGAAGACTGAGGGTTCTTAAGTAGCAATGAGATTCTCTTGATCAGGAAGGACAAAATCTTTACAAGCAGGGAGGTCCAACAGGTAAAAACAGCTTTAAAATAAGAACAGTAGAGAAGGGAGATTATGTCATATAGTCAAGTGAGGAAGTGGTGACCCAAGCTGAAAAGCACAGGCTATTGGGTAACGTGGACAGAAGAAAACTTGTTATCAATGAAACAAGACCCATCTCAAGCACATTTACAAATATAGAAACACCAAAACGCATGGTGGTGCTGACTCTCATGCTTTTTGTTCCTGGAAATGTGCATGACTGAGTATCTCTCTGAAGTGGGTGTGTGCTAACGCAGAGTGTGAGGGCAGTCAGGAGGAACTGGGTGTTTTTATTGTACAAGGAATGCATGGAGTTCTGCTAGGGATGAATGCAGAACCAAAACAGATTTTATGGGTTAAGATTACTATAACATGGCAACAGGTTGGTTTCCACTACAGCTCATGATCAGGAAGAAGAATCAAATGACATTTTCTTCAGGCAAAGGGAAGAAATCTTATGTTCAAAATGTAAAAATAACTTAGCATTATCCTAAGAGTCATACTAACAGTCATACTAACAGTCCTATTCAAGACTATTTAATTTAGGAATCAGAATAGGGACTGGTGTTGTGGAGAGTCATCAACCTCCCCAGTCTTTTGCTAGAACACTGACAGTACACAGTCTTCCTTACCCTACACAGACAGGGTGTCTTTTTTTCTCACTTTACTTGGGGATATCGCTGTCATGCCATGAACAAAAAAGAATTATGTGGGAACCTCAACCATACATGCGTGGAGTCTAAGGCTAATATGCGTACTACTGAGAAAAAAATAAAATAAAATAAAGCACATTTAGGAGTATATGAGCAGAAATGCATCTGTCTTGATGATTGCTTAGAAGTGTTACTCACACTGCCAAAATAATGAGGATGTCCTCACTACACAAGACAGAACAATAGCTAAAAAAAATATCTTTCCCTGTTCTATCTAGGAGCACAGATACGAAAATTTAATCTCTCTCATTGTAGAAAAGGTTGTCTTACTTTGAATGGTTTATCTCAACAGTTGTGCCTTCACTATGTTTCTCTCTGCTACAAACCTTGAGCTCCCTGAGGAATCCTGCATGTTGTAGGGGGCTACAGTTCACCTATATTTCTGTATTCAAACAGATCAGTCCCATTTCTTTCTTTAGACTGAGCTAGCCCTATAAAACTGTCATCCCATGGTGGAAGATTCTGTAAAAGTAGCACAGAGTAGCATAAATTTTTTGATATTTCTGCTTGTCTTGATATAGACAGAGATTCCATTGATGGAAGAAGGAGGAGGGAAACATGTCTCTCTAAGCACCTTTTCATTAACCTTGGGAAATGGTAGGAATAAAAAAGCTATGTAGCCATTTTTAAACTTGCTTGGTGGAGAAACAGGAATAGAGAAGTTAACCAGAGCAGAGGCACAGGTCTACCATTGAAGTAATTTCCTTGCTTCAGAGCTATTGGCATTTAGCAAGTTTTTTTTATCTACATGAAAGAATTACAATTTTCCCAAGACACAAAAACATTCCCATTTTTATTTTAGAATATTTCACCTCCCACATACAGCTACTCCTATCTCATTAGTTAAAAGTTTGCAATATGTTCTTCTCCTCACTATGTAGCAAAATACTTCTACACCTAAATGTGCAAGTTCTTTACCTTCCTTCAATATTAACTTGTAAATTCTCCTGTGAGTTACCTTACAAAGAAGCAGTCATCGAGCAGTATTTAATGTTGGCCTTGGGTCTACCCCCCAAAAGTCCTGAGATCCTATAAATTCCATAAAAACTTAGGGTATAATTTCTGACAACAATCTTACCAAAAGCTATAATCAGTCCTTTATTTCCTCCCCAAATGATGCAACTATACTTCATATTAGCTAAATACCTCATAGCTCTTGTTCTGATTTTTAAGGTTGTGGGGTTTTGTGTTTTTTCTTGATTTGGTCTGGTATTTACCAGTTAGATTCTGCTTTGCTCTTATTCTGGCACGAGTTAAAAATGCAAGAGCTGTGGTAACTGACTTTTACACAAAGACCATTTCTTGCTCTATCAGTATTTCAATGTCTTTTGTTTTTCTGTTTTGGCAGAGTTGATGTATTCTCCTTCAGAGAGAAAGTTAGGCCTTTGGACACTGTGATGAAACTGGGTAATTGTTAAGACATGTCACAACACAGATTAAACCTTCTGTTTGATAAAAGTCAATCTAAAGGTCTTGTCTGCTCAGTTCACTTTGCTCATAATGTTTTACTTCAATTTATGCTGACAGGAGGGAGGCATGATGCTTCCTCAACTAAGGTCTTGATCAAGCATCCACTTATAGGGTTCATGTAATCTTACAAATTATATATTATAAATTCTTTTTGATCCTCTTTATCTGATTTCCTTTAAGAATGAAAGATTACGAATAAAAGTATGAGTGAGGAAGGAAAATTCTGAGTATATTTTAAAAACTGCATTCCTGCATCATTTCTCAGAAAATCCAGCTGGAATAATGAAGATGCAAACATAAATGCAGACACACGCAATTTCTTTAAAAAACCCATCCAACTAAAGCCCATTCGCCTTTAATTTTCCAGTCTGGTTTCTGAAATATGTTCTTGTTTCATAAAATGCAAGATATGACAGTTTGTTTCTTTTGTAAACTTTCATTACTATCATTTTGTTGGTTGAACAAAACACAACAGTTACACAGATTTTGAAGAACCATAGAAGGAACCTTTGGACCAAACAAGAACTGGATGAACAAACACTAGTTTTTACAGGAGTTTAATTCTCTCCAGGATCTACAAGAATGTGCTGTTTTTGCTCAGGTACCATGAAAGTCAATAATTTTATAAAATAAAAATAACTGCAGCTAATGAATAGCAACCATAACTGTACGAAAAAATCCTTCACAATAATAACTCCCACTGCTGTAGCTAAATTAATAGCAATGTGGAAAGCGTTTTCAGAAGGCTTTAGGAAAATGAAATCTACAGAAGTGAATGGGAAGATCAAGCACCACTGGAATAGAAAGATAGACTACTATGGAAGGAAATTCTTCTAGAAGTCTTGTTAAACCTCTCTGTCAAGTATCAATAAGCTAGTCAGTGATCCTACACAACATTTATGTCTTAGAAAAAAAATTGATTACTATCCAAACTTCAGTATGTTGTGGGACATAGTGAGGCCATAGAGACACCTGAAGAATCTATCTTGTCATCTCTTTATGTCCTATTCCACAAAAATCATCAAATATCTGTCCAATGCAGAAGGGTCTCCATCTCTTGAGATTGCCTGGTTGAAACAGATTGCATTGCTTGGAAGACAACATTTACAATGTTGTCATCCTTTCACTATTAGATAAATATAAAATTTTGCTAATTCACAGGAAGATTAAAGCTTCTTTTCAAGAGATTTCTCCAATGTCCCATTTTGAGCTCATTTGTTATTCAGTTACTGCAGCTAATTACCATGAATTCCTTTGGTATTCATTATAATAGCACTAATTATAACAGAATTGTTTAGTATTCATTTTAATAGCACTGATCATAAAGAATTCATTTGACGTTTATAAGAACATCACGTGTTCTCTCAGCATACAATCATAATTTAGCATCTGTAAAGTTAAACTTCAGCTATACTTTGGAAGAATTACATATGTACCAACTACAACTGGAGAGATGGAGGACTCAATCCATTTGTTTGGGATGCAATTTTTTTCATAATCATCCATATTAAGAAAGTGAAACCAATTTTGATGGGTGTCTTGGTATCTGGTATAAGTTTTAAGTACAAAACTCAAACAGATTTTCATTATTCCTTGGTGATCAACAGTCTCTGTACTTGCACATAAAGCAGTATCTTTAGATGTATGTTTCACATAAGAATTTTAATGAAGAGTCAGCTTTATGCTATTCACTCAGAATTTAAATTCAGGCAATGAAATAAGCCTTTTTAAATCTTTCAATCTGAAGGTTAATTGTGTATACAAAAATAAAACATTCACAGCTTTTATTTAACTAATATATAGTAGTTTCAGTGTAGACCTAATATTTTCATCAGGATGAAAACCTCATCACTGAAACGACCAGAATAAAATCTCATCACTTTTTCAGGGTGGTTAATTGGTGTTCATCGGCTTAGTTATAGTAATATCTAAGGTAAAATAGCAATACAAGCAAATTATGTAGTAATCAATATCATGATATGATATGATATGATGTAATAGGATATATTAACAGTGGAAATTGCACTTATATATAAGAAAACCTTGACTGTGAGAATAGTTAAACACTGGAACAAGTTTCCCAGAAATACAGTGGTATCTCCATCCTTAGTGATACTCAAAATCTCACTGGACCTGGCCCTGAGCAGACAACTTCACTTGAAACAATTTTGGACAGGCAGGTTTAACTAAAGATTACTGGGATCCCCAGCAACTCAAATGATTTCCTCTTTTGTAATATGTAGGGAATTGGCACTTTCTTCTGCACAAGATCAATTTATTTTTTCTATGAAAATCAAAAGAAACAGGCCATCTTCCAAACCACTTAGCTAAATGAATTACCTGGAACCTGACACATGTTAAATGGTTAGTCACTATTATCCCTTTCATCAAAGTTCCTGTTGCAAATTTAGAATCAAGCTGCTCAACCCCCCCAGTTTATTTACAGAAAGAAGTATTTTGATACTTATAAACAGGTTGTAAGGCCTGTTTTGGAGTTCTTAATTGATCTTGGAGTGTTTCAGAGGTGCTCTACTAAGACTGAAGAGGAAAAGATGATAACATATTCACACAGGGCTCACGCGAACACCCTCTAATCATTTCTTTATTGGATATCATAACCAAATGTAAGACCAGTAATCAGTAGCTCTTAAGAGACCTCAATGGAATATTTTTTATGTGTGTAAACAAGGAAATGACTCAATACTGATAAAGTTTATGATGCTGGTAGTACAGAAAAGTCATGCTAAAATAATATTTTATAGAAAAACTGATTAGAAGATATTGACCTACTGGATGAACTTAATGTTAATATAAATTTATTTTGAAAATGATGTGGCATTAATGAATACAATCACATCTCCACTTAAAGGAAAAGGAAATAAAAGAAAATTAAATAAAATTAAAATCACTTTGTCTATGTTATTTATCTGATTATGTAACCCCAACAACAAAGGATGAAATCCATCTCGTATCCCTATTAACATCCCAAGAGACCTGCCAAAAGAAACTCCAAAATAAGTTTTTCACCTTTCCTATATGCCTCTGTACCTTCCCCCAGGGTATAGAAGCATCTGGATTTTTAAAAGCACCTGTATCAAACCTGACTCATTTAAAGCACTCAACTAGTCAATAGTCGCTGTGATGGGACTGTTGTTAAATAACCGTTCTCTCTTAATAGTTAACATGTGATTACACACAGTGTGATATCCATGTTTTTTCATGAAACTATAAACAAGGATTTTCACTTCTGTCTTTTCAGAAACCAGCTGCCCTATTGCTGTCATAGGTGAATCATCAGGCTAAACACAACTCCTGTTTAGGAATTTTGAATGTCATAAACTCAAACATGATTCTAGGAAAAAATGTCATTGTCACACATATACTTGAATATTACTTATGATTATTCTTTTTGCATGCACAAAGATCCTTGTATTTCGAATATATGAATTCTATTATGTACATAAAGATCAAGTTTGAATATATATAGGTTTTGAGAAAACACTAGATCATTCTTGCATTTTCAGAAATATTTTCAGGTGTGTCTCAATATTAACTTTAATATTACCGATGCATATGATGTGGCTTATAGTTTCAATAGTTCAACTATTACAATGGTAACAAGACCATAAGGGAGCCACAGTATGTACAAATTTCAATTATTTATAATTTATTGAATTTTTCCAATACATATTCTGTTCTGTTCATACTTGTGGGTTGACTTGGCTGGAGACTGGCATCCGCCAAGCCACTCTATCACTCCTCTCCTCAGCAGGACAGGGAAGGGAGAAAATAGAACGAAAAAAACCCTCATGGGGCAAGATAAAGGCATTGCAATAAAGCAAAGAAAAAGGTCACAAGTAAAAGCAAAGGAAAACAAAAGATTTTTATTTGCTATTTCCAAACAGCAGGCAGTGTTTGGCCACTTCCCAAGAAGCAGAGTTTTAGGACATGTCGAAGTTGCCCTTAAAGACAAACAATGTCATAACAAATACCCCGGCTTTCTCCTGTGTCATAATTTTTATTGCTGATCAGACATCATACGGTATGGAATATCCCCTTGGTCAGTTTGGGTCAGCTATCTTGCCTGTGTCCCTGCTCAACATCTTACCCACCCTCAGCCTCCAGCCTACTGGTGAGGGAGTGTTGGAGAGACAGCCCTGATGCTTTGCCAGCGCTGATCAGCAGGAGCCAAATCAGTGGGGTGTTATCAGCTCCTTCCAGGTACCAATGCAAAGCACAGCCTTGCAGGGGCTGCTGTGGGGAAAATGAACTCCATCTCAGCCAGGCCCAATACAATACTCTCTGTTATTGATTTCCCCTAGTGCTAGTGAGAAAATGAAATAATCAAAATATAGGAAAGCATCGTAGTCAGATGTATAATGCTAAAAACAGCAGAGGGAAAACAGGGTGTAATTAAAACACAGAATTCCCCTTGCACTGGCAAGTGATTAAGAGCTGTGTTGTGGAAAGAAGATAAAGGTATTCCTAAGAAAGAGAGCAAAAGATGGTTCTGCTTATTACACAAGAGAATTTTTTGTCGGTAAGTAAAAACTATCCTGCTAGTAATGCCATGCTGACAGGGTTGCCTGGATTTTTTTAAGCAGTCCGTAGAAATGGATGTTAGATGTGTGAAAATATAAAAATATTGATCCACCTGTCCAAGTTTTTGTACTAAAATTTCAAGGTGGTGTTATTTCCTTTTGGAAGGCTTCTAGCTGGCTAGTCAGAAATTAGCACCCTTCTTTGAAAAGATATAGTTTTTCATTTGGGATTTGGTCTTAGCGCCCGAAATTCATGTTTGACCTTTCAATAAATAAATCTAAAGTTAGATATCCAAATACACTCAAACATTCTGATCTAATATAAATGGTGAACTGGTATAGAATTCCCTTCTGAATTTTGTTAAGGTAAAATTCTAGCTTCAAGTTTCCTTTTATCCAATTCTATGCCATGGAACCTGACACTACTGCTAAGGTGACTGAGGCTTCTATTACACCTGCACAACTCTGCTTTGAAATAGAATGTTATCCACCTTCTGTGTTTATCATCTTAATGAAATAAAAACCTAAAATTATACCAGTTAGTGAAATGATTCTATTTTGCTACTACCTCAACCTAATTTCCCCCATGATGTAGGTCATAAAGAAATAAACAAATACCCCCAGGAAAATTCAGGGACTGACAGTCTTAACATATCAGCTAATTCCTTTGTTAAAGTACAAAGATAAAACAAAACATATACTTATATTGACCACAGAGTATTTAACATTAAAATCAGCACCTGAATTTGCAGGAGAAAAGAAAATGGAAGCCACCATGTAATAGGATCGCGGGTGAAATCTACACTTCATCCTTAAATTCCACTAAGCCAGCACAAAGGTAGCTACTGTGCACTGTATAAATAAGATGTGTTAATTGATGTGTCCTATATTTCAGGAGCACACTCTGAAGTTTCCAAAGGAGGGGATTGCTTTCATAAAGTCCACATTTCAAAGAAAGGTCACTTGGATTAGGTCACTTGGTTTCATTTGATGGTAGTTTTGAGGATCTCAGCCTCATATTTCATATCTTTTTATCATTCCTGTTATGGGGTCTGGTACACTTCCCAAAACAACAAGCTTTTGAAACATGGGGTTGCAAAATAAAAATAAATAAAAAATAAAAATTATAATAGGAAAGAAAAAAAAAATGTTAAGAGGGCAATGTTTCTATTCAAATCAGTATGAACCTATGATCTCTGAAAGAATAACTACCACTTTTTCTCACTGCCTTTTCCTCCATCCAAAACCTTTTCTCCAGCAGCAATTTGTTTACAGTCAGTTTTACTCCAGGGAAATGAAAACACTGCATCATAAATCAGGTGCATCTACATGATGCAATTTTAGGGTTTTCCAATGACCTGCAGTGAAGTAAAAGCAGGTACTATCAGCCTTCTAAGATCTTGTTTTAAACTGGATTCACACATGGAAGCACTTGACAAAATCCTAAGACCTTTGGCCTGAGTGCTCCTAGCAGGCAATCAGAAAACCATAGTGTTGCCACCAGGTCACTTCTCAGCATAACATGTTCAATTGCATGTGGGTTTATGTGTCTAAACCACAAAAACCCCCAAGTTACCTCAGTAATTTCAGTTTGGATTAACCTTGTAAAATTTGTCTCTTCAATAATCTTCCATTAAAAGAAAAAGCCTTGTAGTATGGGCTAATTTCAACTTTCTGGGACCTCTAACACTCAAACTGGATGAGAAAATAGATGTTATGTTTGTATCTGTCACACTGATAATTTTTTTTAAAAAAATAACACATCTAATTATTAACCTTTCCTTCAACTTAATCTTAGGAGTTTTAGTTGGTTTAAAATGTCAACAGCTTAAATGAATCACATTTATTTTTTCACAGTGTGTATTGTGACTTTGTCAGGATTATAATTTTTACACAGTATCACAGAACAGTCTGAACTAATACCATGTCTTGAGATTTCAAAAAACTACTCTTTATAATCCTCATTTGGGACTAGAGATAAGCTAGTGATCATTTGCAAGTTTTGGGAAAAAAAAACGATTCTTTGACCTGTTCATTATCTACAGCTATAACATGGAGAAAATCTAGTATCCTGTATCTCTTCTTATGTTAAGTAATTTTTCTTTTTTGCCTCAGTTGCCTAAACCTGAGAACTTAGTGCCCTTCACATATATTTTGACTTACATCTTCTTTACTTTCTGTGACCAATTCAAAAGGCAGTAGGTCTCCAGAAAATCTTCTGTCTTACCTTCTGCATCTTTGCAGATATTTCTGCTTAAACAAGTATTTCAAATGTCAGTATGTGTTTAAATTTAAGTAACTGAACATTACCCAGTAGTCAGCTCTGAATTCAAACTGGGAGTTTACAGATCTAATGCTAATTCTGTAACCTATTTATGTTCTGTTTTGAGAACTTTCTAAATAAAAGTGAAGTATATAAACATTTTTTTTTTTTTCAATTTTAGAGGATAGATAAAAATTGAAAAATACACTACTGACTGTAAACTTCAGTGGTTGAAACACTGTAAATACCTGGGGAGGATTCTTTTGATGTCACAGACCAGATCAATAAAATAAGTATGTCCTTGTCTTCACTAAAATTTACATCAGGCAGAGTTTTGCGCTCAGATGAGTGTCTTCAAAAACAAAATTGAAAATTCAAATGTTATACTTGAATTTAGGATATAGAAAAGGTAAAAGAAAGAATCATGCTTCATTTAATACTGCAAGAAAATAAGACTCTTCATTAGTATTTGGAATTTTCAGTGGCTTTCTGCAATAGTTAATGTATAAGATACCATGGTCAAGTATTGTATTTGTGAGTTTTCATGCCCATGCTTAAAATCAGTTGAATACACAGAGAGACATCAGGAGATGAATTAAGCTTATTCTTTCCTGAAAGAGGAAACATACAATTAATAGCCCTTGCTAATATTAAAATTACTGGGAAGGGCACTGAGGGAAATTAGAAAGGTAGTTGATAATCATATTTACTATTGAAGGAAAAAGTGCAATCTGTGTGGCAAGGAAATATAAGAAAGATTCTCAAAGAAAAATGGCATAGCTCCAGGTTCAGTGATATCTTAAGCTTCTGTCTGTGTCTTTTTGAGTATCCTTCAAAGCAGCATGTCTGGCACCTGCATGTCTTGGAATGGTATCACATGTTCCATTCCATTTGTAGAAATAGTTTTATATATTTAAAATGTCTCAAAAAAATAATTCTTCAGCTCTTTGGTTTAGAAACTGCAAAGAGCATGAAAAGCAACGCACATGATGATTTATTTTTTTTCCCCCTAAACTGTATTTAATTCACCAATACAAATAAATACTGAACTAAAATAATATCTACAAAATTGGTATGAATCATGCAGGCATATTATTTGAGCAATATATTTTATATTTATATTTCCTTAAAATAAATAAAATATTTATTTCTGGATATGATCTATTTTATTTCAGTGTCTGTAGGTAGATGAGCAGAATCTCACATATTCAAAACTTTTTACTGCCACAAGGTCCTTGATGAGAACTCCAGAGTGCTGGGAAAACAGCTGCACTCTACTTCTACTTCTTGGCATTTAAAACCTCACATTACCTTTGTCAATATTTTGTTTTACCTGACTGTATCAGCTATTCTGGCTTTTCAGAAAAAAAACCCCAAAAACAAAAACCAAAAACAACACAAAAAACAACCAACAAAAAAAACCCAAAAAAACCCCAAAAACCCCCACAGAGAAATACACAAAAAAAACACCCACAAGACAAAGGCCTGAAATTAGCTAACACTGTGATGAAAGCACCTAACAGATTTTTATGTGCCAAATAAAGAGATGTACACAGTGAAAATAATTATATCAGAACTATACAGCCATTAAAAAAAAAGCTTGAAAGTTTTTCATAATTGACCTTACAAATATTCTTAACAAAGTCAAAGTCTTGCAGTGAGCAGAATTAATAAAATAAATGTGCAATAATGAACAATAAACTTCATATAGTCATGCTGGATTTAAAAAAAAAAAGATCCACCCCCTCATGTGGATTTTGAAAGGAATTATTTAAGATGTCTGGATGTTAAATATTTCTGACTACCAGGTTATTTATTTAGGATGCTATTTAGAAATTACCTTTTGTACTGATTCCATTTTTAAATAGTTCCTCAGGCATTCATATTTGCCATCAATGTCATAGCTTGTATAAATGACTCTGCTTTTTTCAACTCTGCTTTTTTCAACTCTGTGGCTGATGCACTCCTCATAGGCAACAACAGCATCATCACAGTCTCTGATGTCCTCCATTTCTCTGATCAAGTACAAGTCTGTGAAAATCCAAATTTATTTTTTTTCTGCTAATATTGTTAAGACTTCCTTAAGGAGGTCAGAATTCACAAATATGTTTTTCATCTAGATGTACACAAAGTTGTTTTGGCTTTTTTTGGGGGGGGATTGGTATTTTCAAATGCTTTCCGTAAAAATGTAAAATGTCAAAATAGTATTTACATTTTAGAAGTCAGACTTAACTAGAGAACAACTCCATCAAGTAGCACACTTATTTTTTTGGCTGCCTGTTGTATATTTAATGCTGTTTCTAAAAAGGAGGAGTCACAGTAATCCAATCTCAGGTTCCTTGCCCTCAAAACTTCAAGCTTTCAGTTTTGCACTGTCATAAAAACTCCTGAATGGAGCCTGGAACTTCACAGAATTCAGAAAGAAGTTTAGCATTTCTAACAGCCCTTTTCTTAGAGAGGATGTTATCCTACTGCAATTTCCTATACATTGAAACTAGTACATACACAAAAAATACAGAAAAGATTCAGCAAATATCCATTTTCCAGCTCAGCATATTCTGTGATTCAGTGATTCTGTGATCCAGAGTTTATGCTAGATACTTTTCAATGTCATGGGAAATGGCTCTGACCTCATAATGAAATCATGAAGGCCTTACTAAGGGAAAAAAAATGTAAATTTTCAAATCTTAATCTGAATCTTTAAAATAATTCTAAGACATCTTCTTGGATTCTGAGGTTTTTCTTAAGCACATTTAAGTACAAAAAATATTGTCACTTACACCATTTAAGATCCAAACTAAAATTCAGTCAACATGAATACTGACATCAGGGAAAGGGGATGTTTCCAATAATATACTGAACATAGAAAAAAATACAGATTTCAAATGTTTTTGGCCCCATTGTAGAATTTTTTTTTATGCCTGAAGAAGCACAAAAATTATGCTTAATGATCTGAAATCAAATTACACTATCTACACAGACAATGTTTATGCAGTATAAGGAAAGGGTGGAAAAGAGAAACCTCTAAGAGTTGTTTCTCCTAGTATTCATTTGTATATAGTACCAAGAAGATTTTGAATTTTCTTTTAATTTAACAAGCCAGAAAAAGTCATTAAATTTGACCTGATTATGCCAAATTTATACAAATAAAAATTTACTGTGTGGAAGCATTTTCTCTTGCTCTTTGTCATGTAGAAACTGAGGGTCATTTTGAAACTGACAATAAAGAATTATTTTAAATTTCCTTCATCTCTAGAACAAACCCATGTTTATATACTATGGATGCAAATTAGCTAGATCACAATGGAGATAAACAAAAATGCCAATTTTTTCTACAAATATCATCCAGGTTTGACTCTTTCACTGCTACAGATTATTCAGTAGGATATTTTGAAGAATGATGAACTTGAATTTAGTGAGAATATTTAATGTACCCTTTCAACATAGGTTTTTAACTTTAGGTACTGTCTGCACATCCTCACCTTTTCCACAAATTGATCTTGCTAACCATTTTAAAAAGGCAATAAAATGTATTATGAGATTTTTTTTGACAAAACAAAGCAAAAAGAACCCCTTTCCTCTATTTTTTTTTTTTTTTAATTCACGAACAGAGTAAATTCCTAGACCAATTTTGTTTCCAAACCTGGAATCTTTTTCTTCTCTACCTTTTATTTTTTTCATTTTTGAGTTACCATTTTTGAACAAGTATCATGGGAAGCTGTGTACAATAAGTAATGCTTGTTTCTGAAGTTCTTCAATGGAGATAACTGAAACATTCATACCAGACATTTTCTGAGGACTTGGGGGATAAATTAGCAATGCTACACAAAAGTAGCTACAGTGTGAAATCTTCCTGGCTTCTCCTGTTAATGAGGGCACTTTTCTATGACATAATCATAAAAAACCCATATTTCTAAGTAAATTTAATTCCAACTTTTTTCTGTTTCTTGTAAACAAAGGTGTAAAATTCATCACAGGACTGTTTATCCAAAGTTCTGAGTGAAGGACTCTGGCTATGTGTGAGTGAATGTGTTTGAAGTTTCAGAAGGCATTACAATTTCTGATTTATGGATGGAACCACCACTTAAGGAAACAAAACTGCAGTCCAAAACAGACAGAAAAACATTTGGGTTCTTTAAATTCAGGAGTGACTGGGGGAAAAAAAAGATACATGCAGACTTCCTTAAAAATATGTAATTTATTTTAAAATAAACTATGATTTTTTTCAAAATATGTCTTCCAAATACTGGAATTTATTTTAAAATAAACTGTGCAGAATTGCTCTCAAATACACAAATTTAGCTTCAATAAAAAGAAGATTTGGACAACTAATTTGTCTGCCTTGAAGATGAGATTTTAAACATCTTTAATGACGAATTTTACAGCTTTTTTTTTGAGACTGGAAAAATGTCTTCTAACCCAAAGTCTAGGCTATAATAGTAAATTTGATTAAAAGAATACACTGTAAATTTAACATATTGAAGATATGACTACCATGATTAAATGTTCCTATCAATCATTAAAAAGTAACCATATCTTTTTTCAGGGTCCTGTCAGCATCAAAGGAATATTCAGAATAATTATGTCCTTAAGAGATATAATAATGCAACAACAGAAATATTGGATAAAATAACCTATTGTGACAGGTACATAGCGAATAAATTTTTTGTATTAAAACTATTTTACATCTGAATGTGATTCATAGATTTTTTGGTTTGGCTTTGAGGTTTTCTTCTGTTTTAAGTAAACCACAGTAATAATCTTCGTGTCCATGGTTGAGTGCAAAAAGCATGTCTCATTCTTGGATCTAAAATTTCAGCTAGACAATTTCCAGCAACATAGGGTTTATTATCTGAATTCTTTTCCATTCAAACTCAGTTAGATTTTAAATGTCTGGGAATGTGTAGGCTATACATGAAGCAAAGCTCCAAAGTTCAGATTTAGATAAAGTTCTGAATCAATCTCTACTCATATTTGTAGGGTTTTTCTGAGATGATTTGATGGAGAAAGCAGTATGGTTTCAGTGGAAATGTAGAATTCTACACAAGCTAGAAAGGTGTGTTTCACCCCTCTGCATAAGATGAAAATACAAGGATTCAATATTAATGTAAGAAATTGGCATGTCGTTTTCCTGTCTGAAACAAAAAGAAGTACAGAAAAAATTGTGACTTCCCCAGTATGGAGCCTGCAAATTTAACTCTAGCAAATATACTTTTAAAAAAGGAATGTAAAAAAAGACCACCTCAGACAAACAAGTTGATACATGGGGAAGTTGGTACCATGAAAACTGAAATTTTCTATGGATGCTTGCAATTGTCCTGTACATCATGAGGATATTTTCAGCTCCCTTCTGAAGACAGATGGTATACAAAATCTTTTCATTTGGCTGTTACTCTGTTTATAAGTGCTACAGGTCACCTATTTTTAGAAGAGGTGCCAGTATTTAACCTTCCTCTGATTGTCTATGGATCCTGACAACCACAGTGTTTGTATGGCTGCCCTAAGAAGTTACTTTTATGCAAAAATATAGACCGTCTGGCAGATATTAAATTTCAATAAACCACTTTGTTCTAAATTTTTTCAAGTTTCTACTTCAGCACGATTCATGCTAAATCATTCCTAAGGTAGAAAAAAATAAAATTAAACCACAAAATAAATAAATAAAACCCCAAAACAAACAAAACCCCTCCCTCTCCCCACAATCCCTCAAAAGACCAACAGCAAAATAACCCACAGCAACCACTAAACAATAACTAGGGGAAACAGTGCATTAAGGAAGAACTTTTGGTGGATTTCTGTTCTTTGTCTATCTGCTATGATATATATCAAGAACAATATTGCTTTCCTAAAGTTATTTGTTTTCTAGCTTCCATTTCCTATAAAGGCCATTAAAGAAAGATAAATAATTTGTCTAAATAAAGAGTCCCAGTTCTATACTCTACAGGAATAGGAAGCCATAATCCGTTTCAGGAATTACAAGAAAAGGTCAGAGCATTTTCTTGGAAACTCAGTCATAAAGAAGTAGTCTTAATAAGAGTCACACATAAACTACTGCAGAATTATGCCAATGCTAAAATGTATTTGTAAAAGTGCATGCAATAAGTACTGCATATCTAATGAAATAAATGTTATTGCATGCAAGCTCTCTGTTTATGACATTATATTTATTACTCTGCTGAAGAAAGCTAAGTGTTCTGAGCATTGATCACTGCAGAACTTCATTGTCTTGAACAGCTTTCCTTTAAAAACAATTCTGTTTTTTTTTAAAGTAAGCATTAATGACAAATGCTAAATGCATAAATAGTCAATAACTGAGTAAGACAGCGTTGCAGTCTTGAGAGAGAAATGTTGGGGCAGCTTCTGACTTATCATTCTGACTTACCATTGCAAAGAATTATTAAGAAGTATCCTTTCAAGACTGCTGCTGAAGAGTCTTATGAGTAAAATTTCTATGGTTAAAACTAAGCTTACCTGGGAAAAACATGGTCTCACTTGGGGAAAAAAATTATATTGAACATAACATTCAGTTTAATGCAATTCTGTCAGGTTGTGTATCTTTATAAAGAATGGTATGGGTTGGAAGGGACTTTAATGATCTCTAGTTCCATATCAGATAAACTACTAATAGTTCCAGTATTAGTGTAAAATGATTAGAACTTGGCAAAACTTCTACTAGGAATTGTATTTCTATTTATTATAAGCAATAAGAAAAACCATTTAATGATCAGTTGCATGTATATATTGTTACATCATAATTTTCATAAATATTACTTTCTGTTTAACTTGTTTTATTAAAATCAATGTTTTTTTACACATTGTTGTTTTATGTCAGTAAATCTGAAAATTTCCAGAACAGAAAGCATGACAAATTTTCAGATGAAGAGAGTAAAATCTAGGTCTGTGGCCAAAAGGATTTAGTCAATATAGTCACTGGTGCCTTCTTGGCTATTCAACTGAGCAAGTACCAGGGACAAAATTTATCATCTTGTAAGATGAGTAGTGGAAGATCTGCTCATGACTAGTAAATACAGTGCAGGAATTGTACCTTATATATTAGGCATCTGTGGTCAGGTAAGTAAATTCTCTCCTGTAAAAAATCTTGATTCAGCTGGCTAAAAAACAACCTTTAGAGACATTTTCATTTCTGTGAGGCATCCTATCTCATCTTCAGCTTGCAGCCTGGAATTGCACAGGACCTTTCAAATTTCTTGTGTGGTATTTAAGATTGAAAACAACTTTGCAGATTCTCCATTCAAGCACTGGACATGTATGTTAATAAGTGGATATATTCCTAATATTGTGCTTTACCATGAGTCAAATCATTCTGTATCTCCATTCTAGCTCCAGCTCAGAATTAGTTTCATCTCCACTGCTTACCCTATGGGAACTTACACTCCTATTTAGATATGTTGACACTGTTATACATATGTTTCTTAGTCTAGAAGTAAGTCCCATTTGAATGATAAAATATAATTCAAACCTAATCTCCTATTTTTCCCCTCAGTAATATCTATTCTATGATAATTTATAGTATGATAGGTATGCTAAGCTCTTTACGATGCATACTCAAAATTCAATGAACTCCTATAGCAGTCCATAAATTAGACTGGCATAAATTTATAACTTTTTATATTTTGATTTTTATATTTTTAATGCTCTACATGAAATACACAAAACCATGAGGAAGTTCTTCCTGTCCAAAGGAATAATTATATTTAGAACTTCAGTATGACAACACATAATCAGAAATACAAAAATGATTGCCCAAAATCACTTTCTCTCCTTTTGTTACCAGCTTATTTCACACCCAGGGTTAGTAGAGCTCCCTCAGTTCAAATAAAGTTTCATTTCATTAAAGAAAATTTATGAACTTCAGTAATTTGTGCAAGGATAAATAGTCCTCCTTTAAGTCCAAAATGAGTAACACCTAATTTCAATCTTTCTGCAGTATGTTATGCTAGGTTGAAAATATTCTTCACAAAGTTTATTGGAAGAAGTATGACTAATCAGAAAGATTTAATGTCACTTGAGATGAAAAATGGTCTTAAACATTGATGGTTTTTGTTTTCACATTATAATGAGAATATAAAAATTGTTCAAAGTGCTGCTCTTGCAGCAGTCTGTTCTTTCACAAGTCTGTTAGTAACCTCTTTAATCAGAATCAATCACAAAGTTCCATGCTTAGAAGTAGGCATAAGCATCTTGTTTTTCACCTGTGTTGGAATTCCTGAATTCAGTGGATGTTATGGTTGTGTAACACCTCTATGAATCAGGCCTTGAAGCACATACTTAAGTACCTAATGAAAGGTGACCTTGCTCTCATAGGAGGCTGAGCACCCATATTGAAGCTAATGGAGCAGCAGTACTTACTACATCTGAAAATTAGATTAAATTTAGCTGCATAACTTTAAACTCAAAAGCAAGCCAATTTCTGATTAACATGAGAAGAATCTTCATCTTCTTGCACTGTCATTACCCTCTTAGCTGTCATCCCTCTGCTTTTTTTCTTTCCTGGATGTGGATCACAAGGGAGGGTGTGTGTCTGTGTCTGTGTCTGTGTCTGTGTCTGTGTCTGTGCCTGTGTGGATGTGTAGATTTTGTTCGTGTGGCTTTTTTTTAAAAAAAAAACAACTTTTCTAGGCTTTTCAGTGTTGTGATAGCTTGACTTTTAACAATATTTTTTGTTGATTAATTTTGAAAGACAAGCATATTCCTGGTTCTCTCAAATGACCCGGCAGACTTGAAGTGAAAGTGGGAAAAAGATATTACATATCCCCTCTGGTGAATGTCTAGGCAAACTCTCTGTTCAAAGTGGAATCATCTGCATTAGGTTACTTGAATCTCAGATTTTTAGTGCCTGCAAGGATGGAGGATCCACAACCATTCTGGGGGAACTCCTCCACTATTCAATCCCTCAAAGTATTTTTTTTCTGCTTAAATTTAAATGGAATTTCCTGAATTTCAGTTTGTGCCAACTACCTCTTATTGTGTTACTATATATTTAATGTAAGCGTGTTTAAAGATCTGTCAATCAAGGGTCCATGGAGTATGTTACACAATGGGTCAGGCAATACAAGCAGGTAAAGAAACTCCTGGAAATATTTCTTAGACAAATGCTTCCAGACAGCCCATACAAAGGAAAAAAGGTACATTTATTTTGGGCTGCTGCTGTGCCTGAATACATGAAATCTCACACTGCGTGGCAGTGTACAAGTTTAAAAAAATTCTTTGATCCTTACCTATGAATGTATACTTCTTTTCCCTTTGATCTTTTCCTATGTGATGATCTTAAGAAATTGCATTTAAAACTCCACAGTTGTCAAAAAACAGTGTCTTACCTAAATCTGTAGCTAGATCTCCTTCATGCACTATAGATCGCTCAATGCTCTCTGGATGGAGCTGTCCATAAACATCCTAAAAGACTTCTGCAGAATTTTGCTATTCTCTTATATCCACAGTTTGTATTTTTAGTGTACTGGGACACTGTCAAGCACCTAACATGTTGGAATCTAAAGATTCTTTTCACATGAGATAAAAGATAGTTCTGAGTTCATGCTGATATTCAATCTTAAGAAAATCCATTTTGGAAGAAAAACATTTTTCTTTCCCTGTAGCTGTGAAGTTCCCATTTGAAACTGAAAAAAAGTGTAAAGATTTCATAGTTATGGTTCTGTGTTCCTGTATTGAACATCAAAAAGACCATCAAATTCTACTTCACCTTTTACAATTAAGAGTGAAGTATAAAATAATGGCTTACTAGCAAAATGGTGCAGAAAATCTCAGTCTATTTATACAGAACCTGGTAATGAAACTTAGTGTTACAACTGATGTCATGATTTAAATGGAAATAGATTATAAAATGATGTCATAAAGTGAAGTATGACTACATAATGCCTATAGATAAACTAAATTATTTATATGGTGGTCCTGTGAAGTTTTGATTTTGGACGGCATCTATCACAAGTTTGGTCTAAGAACCTCTCTAGACAATCTCTAGGAATGATTTGTGTAAGAATACACAAATTGATTAAGTATACAAATTACTGACATTAGTATTTTTTCCTCTTCTATAATACAGAAGAAATAAATTTCTGCTTCTTCTGTTCTAAACTCTTTGAGACAGAGCTCCTATACCACAGTTAGAAAGTCAAGAAGAAAGCAAACAACCAACAAAAACACAAGCAAAAATAAGGTCAAACAAAACAAAAAATAAAAAAACCTAAACCCAAAACAAAAAAACACCAAGGCAAAAAAAACCACCTCAGAATAAACCCCAAACAGTTTGTCTTCAAGTTCTTAAACACACTCCACCCTTGCAGCCCTCACACTACCAAAATCTTGCCATGCAACCCATTACATTCCATTTCTCATCTCTATGAATCACACATTTAAGAATTATCACTACTACCCACATTTATTACACAATTGTCACAATTTTCACAAACTTCACTCACATAAAAAAAAAAATAAAAAAATAATCTCCCATCCCAAAATCAAAACAGTATTATCACAACACTGATTGAAAGAGGAAAATTTATGCACAATCCACTCCTTCCTTCACCATAATTGCAACAGGCAAAATTCCCCATCATCATTCCCCTGTTCAGTCACTAGCTGTGTCCAGTCCATGTTTTACCCACTGGCTCTCCCAATTTCTATGCTTATCTCAAGCTCCTCATGCTCTGTATACCATAAAGACCTGTATACCATAAAGAACTGTGGTGTGCTGACCTTGGCTAGACACCAGCTGCCCACCAAGCAGCTCTATCACTTCACCTCCTCAGCAGAAGAGAGGGGAAGAATATAAGGGGAAAAGAGCCTCGTGGGTCAAGGTAAAGGCAGCTTAATAATTCAAAAGCAAAAGCTGCACAGTCTGGATGTTGACTGTAAAAGTAAAAAAGCTCTGTTGCAATCCTTTTCTATGGAATACTGGAATTATTGTTTCAATTTAAATGCGGATACAACTTCTAACAACCTAAGTGCTTTGCTTCCCTAGGCCGAAGGGACTACACAAGATAAAGAATGTGAAAGCATCTGTACCAAAAATGTTTCTTTGGTCTATTTTATATCCGAAGAAAATACTCATCTCTTGACCTTGCACATGCAGGCCTGAGAAACATCCCTGCCAATATATTTCTCTGAATGTACAATTATCTATTTTCAACTGCAGAGAATAATGAGTCCCAGTTTAAATTATGCAAGTCTAAATTTCAAGGGGCATTAAAAGGTCATATCCTGTCCCTCAAGATGAGATAATTAACAATGTTCTGTACTTGTGATACAGTCTAAGAAGCATGTTATGCCTTTGTATTGTGATTCCACATTTGAGCATTTGCAAGACAGTTTCCATATTGACCCTGGCTTTTCTCAGCATTGAATACATTCAAAACAAGTGTGATTTATATGATATCATACCAGCTGGAGTTCTCTGAACATACCTGATTCAAGAATTGGTTTAAAAAAAACAATGGTGCAAAAGTCTGGCATCACTCACAAGCAATAGTATTTTCACCCTTTGCTGTTCGTATCATCCTTGGTGACAGCACTGGAACAGGTTTCCCAGAGATGTTGTGGAGTCTAAATAGTCAAAAGTTGTCTGGACACAGTCCTGGGCAGCCTAATGTAAGTTACACTGCTCAGTCAGTAGGGTTGGACTAAAGGACCTCCACAGGTCCATTCCAACATCAAACATTCAGTGATACTGTGGTTCTCCACTACTCTTGCATTCCACTTCTATTTGCTCATTCAGTCAAAGCCATTGAGAATATGTCCATCTGCTTGGATCTGGGATCTTCTGTGGGCTGAAATATGAATATTTGCTCAGACATGGTGTTCCATGGGCTGAAAGACAACCTCATCACCACAGATTTCTCCACAGGCTACAGAAGAATTACTGCTCTTGCACCTGGAGCACCTCTTCCTGTCCTTCTTCACAGACCCTGAGATCTGCATGGCTGCTTTCAATATTTTTCCTCACTCCTTTCTCAGCTCCTGCACAGCATTTCTTATAATTTCTTAGATATGTTATCACAGAGGGAGAGCCAGCATCACGGATGGTCTCAGCTTTGGCCAGCAGTGGGTCTGGTTTGGAGATATCTGAAAGGTGGGGCACAGGGCAGGCCCTGGTCTTTTCTCACAGAAGTCATCCCTGAAGACTCCTGGATACCAGAACCTTGCCACACAAACAAAATAAGGGGGAATTGTTTTAAACCTGCATAAACTCTTCACTGTGAGTTTATTTACCCGGATATCACTAACAGCATCCTGGTTCCTGACCTGTTTCTCTATATATTTAAGGATTTATAATGATGTTTTTCCATCTGATTTCAGCTCGTGCTATCAGAAATGCATATATTGTCTCTTTGCCTTAGGTCAGATAGATTTTACTCTTTCTGCTATTTAACATCTAGTTTATGTGTTAAGTGAAAACTATTTTCTACTGGATGGCATTTGACCTTCAATTATCTCTTTTCTTTGTTGTGGAGCCTGGAGTAGTAGGACATTCATGCTTTTGTGCAAAGCCTATCTGTTTCTTTAGTTTTGATTTCATTGTGATGTCACCTAATTATTCTCTGCTATCAAATCCTATGTGGTTTTGCTTTGTTCTTTTCCTAAACAATTAGGCTCAATGGAGGTTTGTTTCATTTTTTGCTTTATCTGGGTATTGTTTTAAGTTAATACCTTAAAAGAATTTTTGCACAATACTAATATTTGGGAAGAGTACAACACAAAAATGTTTGGTTTTTTTTTTTCATATAGAAAGGTTTTACCATATTTCAAATATAATAATTGAAAAAAATCAATATATAAAGATCTATATACTGTTACACTAGTAAGGTGTTAGAGCAAATAATTTTGGAAGTCCAAAATCCTTAGTATTTCCAAACACACTAAGTCCAAGAAGGTAGTTGGCCTGGATTTATAAAAGAGAAATTCAACCAACCTGACAGTCTTCTATAATAAAATGACCACCTCAGTGGAGATCAATGCCTTTAGTTATGCTCCTATATAACTATATAAATTATATATATATATATGACTAACAATTTCACAAGCAAAGTTATGAATTACAAACATGATCAATGGCAGTAAAGACCTGTCAGCCTGGCAGTAGGTTGGGCATCTAAGGGTAGAAAGCTGTTCACTCTAAAGCTTGTGATCAAAGACGAGGTCCAGCTGGAGGCCAGTTACTAATGCTTGTCCTGAGGGTTAATATTGTAGCCAGCAGTGTTTAACACCATCACTGATCACCTGGATGCTGGGACAGACTGCACCCTCAGTGTGTTTGTAGGTGATATGGAAGCATGAGGAGTGCCTGATCTATCAGAGCAGTGTGCTGATGTTCACTGGAACCTCAGAGGTTACATGCAGGAATCTCATTAAATTAAAAAAAATGGGAAACACATCAGAGGAAGAACAATTCCAAAGACCAGGACAGGCTGGCGCCAATCAGCTGAAAGGCAGCTTGGCAGGGGAGGACCTGGAAATCAGGGTTGCTAGCAAACTGACCATGAGCCAGGAATGTGCCCTTGGAGCAAAAAGGGCTGACAGCCTCCAGAGCTGCATCAGGCAGAGTGTTGCCAGCAGGTTGAGGGAGATGGATTTCCCCTGCCCTGTTGCTTTACTCAGCCCTGGTGTGAAGCTTCTGCAGTGAGAAACATCTGCATTCAGTGCTGGATGTGACCTGTGATTCAGTCAGGCACAGAATTCTGTGATTCTGCTCTTACTGAGGCAAGTCTAGCACAACACCAAAAAGATGACTGTGATCTTGAAACACCTAACACACAAGGAGAGGCTGAGGGAGCTGGGAGTGTTCAGTCTGAAGAAGAGAAGGCTCAGGGGGATCTTAACATTGTGTTCAAATACTTGATGGCAGTGGGTAGTAAAGAAGATGGAATCAGGCATGTTTTATGATGAGCAGGGCCAAGATCAGAGACAATGGGCATAAACTAAAACATAGGAAATTATATTTAAGTGTGAGGACAAGCTTTATATTTTTTTCTTGAAAGGCTGATTGAGTACTAGAGCAGGTTTTCCAGGGGGATTGGTGTCTCCATCCTTGGAGACAATGAAAACCTGATTGGACATGGCCCCAAACAACCTGCTGTAGGTGACCCTGGTTGACCAATGTGGCTGAACTAGATGGTCTCCAGAGGGACCTGAGAACCTCAACCACCCTGTGATTCCATGCACAAAAACTTCTTCAAACTCCGTTTGGAAGGCATTTCCTGTTCACTATTTAAAGTCGTAGTTTCCAATGTCTTTGATACAGTAGCACTGCTTTCTCTATACTATACTTCATACTATAGTTTATTCTATTTCAAAACAAGCTTGCCTTACAGACCAGTGATTTACTTGGAAGACTCACTTATATACCATTATTATGTTATAACTTCTTTGATTTTTTTGTTAGCAAAAATGCCCAAAGAGCATCACCTTTTCACTTAAGCCCTATGTAAGATTTCATACACTGGAGGCAGTTGCTGCAATAAAAAAAGAATCACTCATAAGCAAATAAGATTGAAGACAAAAAGAGAAATAATAATAATCAGACCCAAGGACAGACCTAGCTAGGAAAAAAATCATCTTCAAAACTCTGATTTAGGTTGATTCTCTTGGAAGCTGCACACTCAGGAAACTAAGCAACAGGTCACAGCTGATGTCACTATTTTTTCTACAAAGATCCAGCAATTTTATTGTTATTCTTCTCAGCTCCTTGTTATTAATAATTTCACCCAACTACTTCAGGCCTAATATCTTCACCCTAATGTCGCAGATGTTGCTGATTCTCAGTCATCTTTCAAGTTTAGCTACTTGTACAACTCATTTGCACAGAAGCATCAAATTAGTAATGCTCCACTACAGTAGTTTATTGGAGTTTAATGTACTAGTTCCTCTACATTGGCTTAGTGAAACTATTTCAGACAATATTTAGCAATAGATTTACTTTTGCAAGTATCAGTCACTTTACATCTGTTGTACTGTTCTGTGTGGTGTCTCAGTAGATGTTATTTACTGAAGTTTCATAATATTCTATTTAAAATCTAGAGAAATTACATTAATTTTCTTCCTTTTTTTTTTTTTAACTGTGAGAATCATAGTATTAAAGTTGAAAGCAGCAGCAGCAGTTGTGTTTTTTTCTTATAGACTGATAGAATTTTTGCTGATTAGTCCTGCACTAGAGCTCACAAGGGATGCTGTGATGCCTAATGGCTAGAGAAGAACAGTGAATCAAAATTAAATATAAGGATTTAAACTCATGAATATTCAGATAGCATTTTGTCTTGTCCTGCTTTTCATATACAAATAATTCAAATAATGAGATACAATTTTATCTTGACTTAGGCTGAGATTAAACCATGACATCTTGATTACAATCATGAACTGATCAGCAATATTCCTTCAAATTCAGTTTTCCATGTCCATTTCTTTGAAAACATGACAAGCTTTTACAGTCATGCATGCTGTCACTGTTGGTTGTTCAGAAATATATCAAGGTCTGGATTAATCACATGTAACATTAGAAATCTATCACAGAAACATCTTAATCTATGATTTTCCCTTTAGGCTGTCTTTATAATCAGTGGGAAAAGAGCAGCATTTTTCAGAGTATGACTCATTTGACCTATTTTAGCTATCTATTTTAGGTCAACATGAATCACGATCTAGAAGTACTTATTTTTTATCACTGACCAAAATAAAAATGGAGATATGGATGGGCTAAATGAATCCTTGCGATGTGTTTGATTTAAATTTACTTGAGATTACTTCACTGCATAAAGGCAGGACAGCTAAATGGGGAAAATAGTTCACAATGGACATGCAACTCCATGCACAAAGTTTGTACAGAAAGCTGAAATTCCAATTGAATGCTCAGGATGTACCAAAGTTCCACATTTCATAGCTTTATTGTGTAAAACAAATGCGTCTTGCAATTTAGGATGGTGGATTGTTATGGATTTAAGGAACGCTATGCTTGATTTTCTAACCATGAATACTAGACTAAAAAGTTGAAATCTTTCTAATATATCAGGAAGATGCTATAAGCAGTGGATATTATCAAATTGTCAGATTCAGAACTAGTTAGCAGGAAGGAGAACATGGAGTTTTATTCAAGATAAGAAACAGACTGAGAACAGAGAAATACTGTGAAGAAATAACATCAGAGAAATACTGTGAAGAAAAATTATATCTTTAAAAAATAACTTCATTAATTAAAGTACTTTACGTATTAAATATTTTTTCACACTTTTTTTATGCTCTATGTCTTTGAAGAACATAAAGCTCCTTTTTATTTGCACAGACTCTTTCCCCTCATAATGTTTTTTCCTGTTAATGATGTGTTTGGGTACAAGAGAACATACACTTGCCCTTCTACAAAATACAAAGAATTTAAAAAACACTCTCCAATCTTTTTATGTATAATTTAGCTAGAATTTATTTTGCTTTCTTTTTCTGTACTTCTCTTTGACAGTTTAACTGGCTGTCTGGAATAGTCTAGCTATTCTCCAAGCTAGTAATCCAGTGTTTTACAATTCAAGTATCTTGGAGTTCTGACATTTACAAAAATAAGTGTGCCTGTTTATCTGCTATGTTTGTCCACATGCACACACACAGACACATATACAGCTGAACTATCCCAAACAGCACTCAAGGAGCAACAATTTAGTTTATTTGTTTTTCTGTGGAACTTGAACTACCCACAAACATTTCAATAAAAAAATATTTGTTAGTCAAAAAAATATACTTTGAAATAAAATAGAAAAGTATGAGGTGTGTTACAAAACAGAGGAAATTCTTTCTATTGAGGGCACTTTATCAGGATTAAGAGACATATTGAGTTCCTTTCCAGAAAAAAACAATGTTTTTAAGAAGTTTCTTGACTGTTGCAGTAGGGATATAATGACAAAGGTGATCCTTTTCCATTGCTATAGACACTGATCAACCTTAGTCCCAAAAATCTTCTTAAATAATGAAATATTGATGAACATGTTGAAATATTGTCAAAAGGAATATAACTGCATAAAATCTTAAAGGATAGGAATGCAATTTAGATTAAAAAAAATATCTTTAATGTCTATGATGCAGGAAAGAGACCATTCTAGTAAAGGAGACAAGAAAAGATTATCACAACTAATATAACTAAAGATTATCCTAGTTCTAGTGGTTAGAGCAGTCATCTGGGAAATTAAATGTTTGTGATCCATTCTCCTACATATGGACATTTTCCCAATGAATTTAAGAAAAGTAGAGAGCTTGGATAGGCATGTCACAAGATGGCTTTTGAAACCAGAATGTGTGGGCTTTTCCTCACTAAACTTTCTGTTTTAAGTCTTGCTCTTCAAGGTGGTAACTCATGTAAGTGCAGCCTTTAATTTAAAGTAAAAGCAAAAATTATCAAAAGGACTTGGAAATGTTAGATAATGAAATTTTGCTTCTTTTTCTGAGAGACAATTTCGCTTCTCAGTCTGCACTGTACAGTAGAAAATCTTTCTAAACTACATTAAATATTTCCTCTGTAATTAAATCTTGCTCCTAACCCACCTGTTACTAGTAATATATTGCATCTTTTCCTAACTGTTTTATGTAAAATCTTTATCCTGTGTTCATTGTTTTTTGAGAGCTTGAGTAACAAGTCTTTTTTCCTCACACTCCTTTGATTTTTCATGAGGAACAGATTGTTTGAGCTTTACTGTATCAAAAAATTAATTTGTCTTTTACCTTGAGTTCAATTCTTTGGTCACTTTTAGTTCATTCTACATGTCATTATCATTCTAAACAATAAGATGGTATCCCAAAGTGTGTGAAATTTGAATTATTTCATTTTGGTAGTTCCTACTCTCAGTACTCTTGTGTGTTTTGAATTAGATATTACCTGCAAAATTAAAAACCCTCTTGGTACAGATTGTAATTTTCTTACCATGTGCTGATAAGTTTCAAAATTGAGGAAAGAAGAAAGAACTTGAATCTTTAAGAGAGATATTAAGAGAGATATATTTTCTCAGGGTCAGAGGTGGAGTCATGCACTTCACTCATAAGAGAGAAGAAACTATATACTTTATTGTTATAACGAAATTCAGTAGTAAAGGCAATGGTGGTATAATCAGATTTGATGGCAAGTTACACAAGTATTTAGATCACAGAGAACAAGGTGAGACAGAACTGTGAGAGAGAGCCTCCTGTTGAGTCATGAGGTTCAGAAAGGACCCCTTTGCGTTCTAAACTCCTTCTCAGTGCAGCTGGATTCACTCCAAGTCCTAGACTTGCGATGTTTTTTCCGTAAAGGATGACATATGCACAATCTGTCCTTTGCATCCTTTAGCAAAGATTACAAAGTTTCAGCTTTCTTATTGCCAACTCACTTACTGAGTATCTGATACAACAAGGAATCTATCAGACTGGAGGAATGACCTTGATAGGTGTCCCTGCCCCAGGGGAGATCCTGTCATGCAGCCCACAGCCATGAAGGAAAGTTAAACAGGCCCAGGGCCCTTACAGGAGTAAGAGGATTGTCTCATATTTGCATACAAGCCATATTTTATTTGGCACATGCTCAGATTAGCCTTTGGCTGTTGTATTTACCATCTCCCCCAAATCCACCTCAGGAAGGATGCAGCCATCATGACGAGTCACATCCATCAGGACTGCTGCTAGTACTCACTTGAGCAGGAAATAAATGTGGAAATAAAGGTCTGGCTGGGGGACAGGGAGCTCACCATCACACTCAACAGGTCCAGACTGTGTAGTACAAAGTCTTTCCAGACTCTGAATCTGTGCAGCAAAGGGGAGGTCAGAACATGCAAAGTAAGAATTGTTGAAGCCTGTGTAATCATTACTGTAATCCTTTGATTTAGAGAATCTCCTGTCACAGCACTATCGCTGAAGAAATAAAGCAAAAATTCATTTCACAAGGCATTTCAAAGAAAGAAGAAAGCCTTCTATTTTTACTAAGTTCTGCACTTGTAATGAAAATAAAATATTTGTATTACAAGAAGGCAATTTTGTATTACAAAAAAAGGCAATTTCTTCAGATCTGAAAGTCAAGTATTAAAATTAAAGTATTGAAAACAATAATATTTTTTCTACTAAAATAAGTCTAAAGCAGATCTAAGATACTCAACCACACTAATTTTCTCATGGAGGTGTAATATTTCATGTAATAAAGATGCATTTTTTATACCATTAATGTCTTCATAAAATTCTCAACAGAAATAAAAAAACCCAAAAAACAAAAAACAACCAACCAACAAAAGAAACAAAACATCAAAACCAAACCCAAACCTCAAGGCAGAAAGAAACAATTCTCCTGAAAGTTTGCATATTTTTCCATGGCATAAAGGCTGAAGAGAAATGTAGAAATGAGAGAGAGAGATTTACTGGTTCCTCCTCTTCCCAACTTGAGCCTGGAAGCAGAGAGCATCCTACCTTGATGATTCTAGTTTTGAACTATTGTGATTTATTTTTTTTTCCATTGAAATTCTCACTCTGTTTTGGAGAAAAGTTTTCTTTGTCTTCTTGCTTTCTGGAACTGGACCGACTGTCTTCATCTTCACCTAAAGATTCCATATGTTATCTTTTATGTAGATTTAAGCACTCTTAAAAATGAACTGATTTTTTTTTTTTTTTCCTTTTCCATTTTCATTCCTAGTGTTTTGCCCTCCAGACTTCTCAAAATCCCCCACAGGAACACAAAAAGGACCCAGAGAGTGATAGATTTGTCTAAAATAACATTTTTCATGGCCTATAAGTATCAGTTTTGGAACCAAGACCAGCTGATAAATAATTGTTATTTTAACACGTTGCTAGATTCTAAATGGAACTTATTTTCATGTGCTTCTTGAAATGAAGCTTTTAGCGTTCATACTGAAGGGAGATTAAAAACAGCAAGCCTATTTCTTTTCAGAACTCTGAAACCGTGTATCAAGTGACACAGGAATGTAAATGAAAGGCAAATTAAAGACTAATTTCCTGATTTTTAAATTTAACTAGGAAACTACTTCAGCAAGAAAGAACTGGAGCTACATTAATAAAATATGAAGGAGGAAAGCAAGGAGGAAATATTAAAACTTTTTTCCTGATACGTGCCTGAAAAATAAGTGATTTTAATGATCTTACAGTTTTACAGTCATTCTGGTTGCACATTGCTACAGAGGAATATACAGCAAAATTTAGATGTAAATTCCAGCTTTGAGCGTATTGAGTGAGCTCAAATATATGATATATCTCAGTTCATTGTCATTGTTTCAGAGCTCTATTGGCAGAGCTCACGTGGATTGATGACTGCTGCTAATGCAGGTAAATGTCTGTTGCTGTTTTAGAAAGGGGTTTCTACACAGGTACATACTATCCTCAGAAAACTAAAAATACAAAAATACAAAAAGCAGTGGAAAGAAAGAAAGAAAGAAAGAAAGAAAGAAAGAAAGAAAGAAAGAAAGAAAGAAAGAAAGAAAGAAAGAAAGAAAGAGAGAAAGAGAGAAAG
>NC_031768.1:76052224-76129311 GCF_001522545.3 Parus major | reverse complement strand
AAAGAAAGAAAGAAAGAAAGAAAGAAAGAAAGAAAGAAAGAAAGAAAGAAAGAAAGAAAGAAAGAAAGAAAGAAAGAAAGAAAGAAAGAGATTAGAGCCTTTTTTCAATCTCTCATGCAACATCAGAAGAGGAAAGAAAGAGGAAAAAACCAACCATTAGAAAATAAAAGAGAAAGGGGAAAAAAAGGAAAAAAAGGAATTTATTTTAGGTTAGGGCTGAAATACCTTCAAAGAGACTACAAATTTCTGTAATTTGTTGCCTAATCTTAACAAAGTATTTAATTGTTTTCTCTCTTTTGTAACTTCATCTCAATGCTGAATAAGTTTTTTTTGGTACTCACTGAATTTGCTGCAAAATAAAAGTATATTTAAATATAATGTAACAGTTATATTGGCTCTTGAATGATGATCTAGAGATACAGCATTTATCTTCTACTGGTGTGACCAGTAAAGTCAAACATATTGAGATGCTCTAGTGGGGACATTTATAGTCTAATTGGACTAATTACTTCTTATGGTTCTGCATCAGAGTTAGGGCCATGAGATCCTGAAAGGGAAAAAAAAATAAGAAATGTTTTATTTATACAAATGATAACTACATAACTTCTGTAGAATCAACCCAAGAAATTTTGAAGGACAAATGAGAGTGCAGCATTCATAATGGAAAATGCTTCAGAGGGCATGCCCTCAAAAGAAACAAATGCCGACGGCCAAGATTGTCACAACAAAGTTGTTTGCTTTTTTCTTTTTTTCACTTACTTCACTTCTGCAAGTTAAACTTCAAAACTCAGTTTAAAGGCTTATTTACTTTTTTTTTAGCATTGATTACTCTGACTTCATTGTTCCTAATTTTTTCCTTGGTTCATATATTGAAGTTTAATAAAATTCTGTTCTTGTTAAGCACTTGTTGTTGACCATATTGCCATCCACTTATTTGTAAAGAAATGTGAAGAGACAGGTATACCAGAAGCTTTTATTAAGGTATCAAAAACCAGCAAGCTATCTACACAAGCCAATTAAATGGCTCTGCATGTCCCCAAAGTAGAAAGCATACGGTGTTGCACATAAGTTGATATTTTATTCAGCAAATAAATCAACCCTTACACAACACACTCCATAAAACTAATCAAGCACAATATACTCCATATGGATTAGCAGTCCCTTCACCCCAGGTATATTAAAAAGCATGTGGAAAGCTGCTTTAGCACTCTATAAGCTAACACTGAAAGATATTCCTCAGTATTTCACAATCCAATAAGCTGTGTGTGCGCTCGTAATCCGTCACTCATTGAAACTTCAATATGTGTAATGTATTTGATCACTTCCTACTTTCCAGGCCTCCCTTGACCATGGATTCATAGGATTTCACAGAACACTCTCCATCTGTATGAATTGGTAAAGAAGTCATGAATGTGTAAGAAACTCTGGTGGATCAAATACTTCAGCTTTATAGAGCACTGAAGAACACACATATATTCCATTCCACACATACAGGGCTAACAAAAAATACAGTTTCTGCTACACAGGATATAATTTTTAATTCAGTTTTTGCCCATGAAGTATTGTTTTATATCCATAATCCTGCTTGTGAATGTAAACTAAAGCCAAATGGCTTTAGGATGTTCAGATATACAGGCTCCAGAGAGCTATCAGGAGTTCAGGCAGAGTCCTGCCCTGTTGTGGGCTTGGGAAAGCTCTTGAAACACAAGGTGCTTCAAACGATATATATTGAATATAAAAAAATAGTATTTCTTTTATTGGACTGTTGCATTCAAGTATTTTGTCCTGTCTTATTATAATGAAAGTTATTTTGGATGCGACTCCAACTTCAGCTGTCTAGATAAGCACTCCACCATCACTCTGCAGCTGGAGAGAGGAGGAAACAGTTCTCACTGGGGCCTTTTATATATTTATATTTTATATTACACAAGGAGAGAAAGAATTCTGCTGTATAAAGAGGAAAAGCAATGGTTACAGCACAATTTTGAAAAGAAAAAAGGACCAAGAAGAACATGTGCACGCTAACTCTCAGAGCATTATGATGGTGTGATGTGTATTGTCAGCATTTTTCACATTATCATAAAATAAAAATGGGTCTACTGCCCCTTTACACGAAGGAGGATGGATACATGAGCTACTTCTTCAGAGGCAGGATGGTGCAGACAGATGATGGGTAATACAATGGCTCTAGCCCAGCTTGGAAATCCCACTCCCTGTGATGTCTTAAGGCATCACCTTCAGGACAAAACTGTCAGGATTCTGAGAGCACCAAGGTCCCTGACTGTCCTTCACTGCCCTCTCAGCACCCTGTCCACTTCAGCCCTGTCCCTGCCACAGTCACAGTGTAGGATGTTGATCCACAGCTCCTCTCAGCCCTGTCCTGCCTGGCTGGCCATGGGCCCCACCCAGCCCATCATCATCCCCAGAGAGATGGCCCATCCCCAGGGATGCCTCTGGCATCCTCCTGGTTGCCCTGCTCTTGGTTGGGACAATGGAACAAATCCTGGCTGCCAGGTCATGCCATTATGGGGAGACCCTGACACTCCCAAAGAGCCCCTAGCACACAAGGAGTCACTGTCTCTCTCCTCTCCCTGCCAAAAATACTATTCCTCATATATGCCCACAATGACAGGTAAAAAAATTCTCAGCAGACCATGACAGTCCTCCAGTACTGCCAGGCAGAGTTGATTTTCCAGTGTCAGAATTATTATCATGTGTTTGTGACAATGAGAGGTGGCCAGCTTCCATGCAAGGAGTGTAGCTTCTTCAGCTGGGTGTGCTGGCTTCCCACTCACATTGGGGGCACAGGGATCAAGGAAACCAAGACTACATGGAAGTATCAGCTCATGCAGAAGTTCTGGAGCACTACAGTCATTGCAAATTTGGGAAATAGTTTGATTGCATATTAATTATTCTGTTTCAGAAAACCTGGAGGTTTTGTCATATAAATTTGTTTGATATACAGCTTTGCATGAAGTATCATTCGATATTGCAATGACCAGAGGGCCTTCCTTTGCAAAAGTCCACAGACCTCTTCCTGCTCCCGTAGCAGCAATGCTATAGTTCAGTGTATCTGACTACTTCCATAAACACAGAAGTGAACCACAACATGGGCTAGACAAGCCTCCTGCACTGGCAGGAGCTGAATGTTGAATCTGAGACTCTGCTAAGTGCTCTTTGTTTTGTGTGGCATTAAGGAGGCCAATTTGCCTCCCTATATCCTAGCATTAGGGCTTGAATACCAATAAGGTCAGTGCAGGTACAGGTCAGCCACATTTGGAAGGTCTAACAGGTAATTTTCCTGCTGTGATTTGTCAGGCTGAACTCCAGAGCTTAAAGCTCCTTAACAGTACAGAAAATTACTGCCCTCGCCAACATTTCTCTAGCCAGATTGCTGCCTTTTACAGAAAATCCTGCTGCAATGCCAAGTACTTGCCAAATGCCCCAGCAGTGGAAACAAAACAGATTCAGGTTACCATTCAGGTCCTGCCTCTGTATTTTTCCAAGACTTAGATCTTCCATGTTTTTTCACTGAAACTATCTGAAAGACTACAGAATCTTCCCAGAGCCAGAAGCAGGTAAAGTCAATGTAACAGTCAATAAAAGACTTATGCTCTTGCATTTTTTTATTAGTTTCCCCAATGTTTTGTTTTCTCCTATTTTTCTAATACACTTGTAGCCTCACCTGATTGAAGCAGGCGATCCATTAATGGTTGTATTCATTTATTTAAATGCAATGCCAAGAGGATGCAGAGCACACAAGACAGCAGAAGATCCCTAGGCTGGCAGCTTTTGCAAATCATTCTGTCTAGAGTAATAAACGGCCTTTGTTTCCTCCAGCCTTTAAAGATCACAGCTTTTTGACTTCACACAGGAAAAAAGCTGGTCCTTCAGTTTGTGAATAACTACCATGCTTCCACAGAGAGCAGCCAGAACCTACTGGAACATGGAGTTTTACAGCAGGATTTACTTGTGCACTTTGGCAATGACAGGAACACTAGAAAAGAGCTGCTGGGATTAAAGCTATGAATACAGAAGTAGCAGATGTGAAGAAAATAGCATGTAAATGTATGATGGGTCAAGATGTAAGAACATGCTGCCAGCAATGAAAAGATGCTGTAGGAGAAGAGAAATAGTTTACCCTCTGCATATATTACATGCACCATGGTGAATTAATCATTCTGTGAGAGAAATGATGCTTAAGGAAACTTGCTTGGCTCTGAAATTTAGATTCCATTTTGGCACAGAAGTTTGATATGAATATTTGCAAGGTAATTTATATGGGCAAGATTCAGTGACTTTCACTTAAAAAAAAAAAAAGAAGAAAAAAAATAAAGCAAAAAATAAAGCAGCACTTGCTATATACAGGTTTTACTGTCTGAAAACATGAACAAGAATTTAAAGAATGCAAAACTGCATGCTTTTCAGGTTGTAGCTAGTTAGGATGTGCAACTTGATAAACAAGGAATGGTCATGCTACTTTAGTCACTGAAGGATAATTAACTTTGCTGAAGTGTGTGTGCTTCTGGGTTAATGATGTATTCAACATCATAGCTAAAGACAGCTCTTGCCCAGCTGCTTGGTGTTCAAAACACTCAAATGGCTGAACATGCTCAGTGTAATCTATTTCTAGTGGTTTGCAGTCTGAGCTGAGCACTACAAATGCTGAGCTTTCTTAAACTGCTCAGCCTCCTGGATGAAAAATTGCTGTCCTCTTTACTCTCTGTGCCATCAATTTCCCATCCTTAAAAAAGGGACAACTGTCCTGTAGCTAGAAGTAAAAGGCTGTGTTCTATTTTATTATTAACAGAAATTAGCAGCACCCTTCAAGAAGAGAAGTTAAATGCTTATATTTTATTTTTCTATGGCTTGTCAGTATCTCTTTCTTATACTGCTATATAAATGCTGCTTTAAAAGTTGCAAATTTAAGTGTTGATTTAGATTACCCAATCCAACAAGCCTTTCAGGGTGAAATGACAATGCCATTAATGAATGGTTTGCAGCTCAGTGCTAATGCCTAACATGACATCTTTCTAGTTTTTATTAACTCTCTGAAAACTGTATGAAAAAAAGAATTGGTTTTACCAGTAAAAATGCAAAAAAAAAAAATCACAAATATTCCTCTTAGCTGCATATTTATATACTTTAACTTCTCAAGTTAGAAATCTGTCAGCACATATTTTTTTCCTAGAGCACAAAACAAAATGATACAAAAATGTAGAGGAATTAGATACAAATACCATATAATTTATTTATGCCTGAATTATCGAATATGAAGACCAGCCAAATGGCAACACAGACCAAAGAAAGATTCAAAAAAATATGCCTTTGTAGAAATGAAAATTTGGATGAGGAAGCAAGGAATGTGATTGCAACTAAAAAGTGAACAAATAGTAGCTATTTACTACTCTGATCTACCACTTAAATTCTCCCCTGACCTGGAGGCTGCACTTACTAAATTCACTGAGAAAACCACCCTCACCTGAGCTTAATGTCCAACATTTGCACCGTTGCAGAGTATTTGAAAGTCAATTATCAGTGAATCTTCTCCTGTTTGGTCTTGATGAGCAAGGCATATTGGCCTCTAAACAGCATCTTGTGCAAAGTGACATATGCTTGGTGAAGAACCGAGGTCATTAAATGCTTTTTCTACTGCACAGACCTTAATCTCAAATACTGTATGTGCAGTTTCTCCTTCCATCAACAGTTTTGTTGCAATATCACCATCAATTTAATTAGAGATTTCTAAATTTATAACAGGGTGAGTGTGCAATAGTGTGAAATTCAATTAGAAGTGAGCTGGAAGTTCATCACTAAATTAATGATATTTATTGAAAATTCATTAATTACTCTTGAATTGATGTGCTACAAAGACCTTTTATTTAATTACTTCCAAATCTGCATCTTTTATTAAATTGCCACCTGCACAGTTAAGAAACATCAAGGAGAGGCTTCTGTAGTACAGATGGATTGAATGGATTGCAGCATGATTTTCACATGTCCATCAGCCATGACAAGAATACATGAAAAGGGCTTGTAGACCAGGGCTCCAGACCAGTCCAGGGGAAGCTGTTGAGGAAACAGATAAAATATCAATATATGATGGATCATACTGAGAAAACATGCTGTTTTCAAGTAAACAAGGCAAAATAAGGCTCTCTGGAGTGAAAACAGTAAACCAAACCAAATGAACAAAAACAACAAAGAAATCCCACTGCTATTATTTCTTAAAATTACACAGACACTTGAGTAACTTAATTATGGGAGAGAGAGCAAGATCAAAGTTTTGTTTAAAATATACTGGATGAGGTGTCATACAGAAAAAGGAGATCAAGCTTGGAATTTGAAAGCAAAAGACAACTAAAAAAGGGAAAAGCACTTATACAATTTTTTAAAAATAATCTTTTAGTAGCTGCACTATGTTAAACAATCATCAGAAGTCCATGTTTTTGAGCTAGCTCTTAAAGTGGAGTTGAGAAGAAAGTTTACTAAGTTATCTGCCCAGAACTTTCACATCTGACTTCCTTATTGCAGAAGAGCATAGTGATGGACCAGATTTAGGAGTTACACTAAAAATACTGTAGCTTACAGAAATCTATGTTTTAGAATTTGTGAGTGTAACAGTCCAGGTAGAGTGAAAAACTCTTGTACATATTTGTTTATACTAAGCTCATATGAAAAATTAGTTGCATTCAGATTAAGAGTTTTTACTCTCATGACCATTTTTGTAACAATAAGCTGATTTTATATTACCTTTATATGAATCACTTTCCTATTTTATTTGTACTATGAAATAAATACATTTATATTTATTATAAATATATTTGTATCTATATTATATGTAAATATATAATATACAAATATAACATATTATATATAATATATATTTTTTGTTTATTTTAAACATATTTATTTTACATTTATATTTGTGGAATAAGTAATATGTTTTCCAGTCCAGGTTAATGTTTTGTTCAACTTGTACAGCATACAAATCCATACACCTATATGTTAACACTAGCAGTTATTCTATACTTCTGAGTTGGTAGTGTTCATACCTTCTCAGCAGACTTGCTGCTTACTGTAGTTGCTTATTTATAGAAGAGAATTTATTGATTTTTTTTTTTTTTCATTGTCAAACATATTTCTGGTTGAAATACAGAACCTAGAAGAAAGGAGGAACAATTAATATCACTTTCTACAACCCCTGCTCTTTTCAAGTAGTGTTAAATAAATTACGATATACTCCAAGATTTAAAGCCCAGCAAGAATCCAAAACCTTCTACAGTCCTTGTAATATTGCAGTTTAAAGACAAACAGCTCTGTCTCCATAGGCAACAGTTTTGAAGCTTCTCATCTCAAAGAGAATTTAGCCTTTTAATTGAAAAGGCAAGTTTTATTGAAATCTTTTTGATCAAACTGAAGTAAAATCAGAGCTTTACAAACTGGCCTCTTGTAAGTGGACATATGTCTCTGTGTATGATTATTCTTGAGTAACTGGAAATAAAAAAGAGTTTTACAAAAGGCAACCATTATATTTGAAGCATATCAGCAAAAATCCTATGACATGTGTTGTGAAGCTGTCCTACAGGTTTTCTCTAATTGAGTAAATCTCTGACTGCTGCATACACTGTCTGAATGTATCCACACATAAGTATTCGAAAAATGTGTGGATGTTGGCACCTGGGGACATGGCTTAGTGGTAACATGGCAGAGCTGGGGTAAGAGTTGGACTTGATCTTGAAAGTCCTCAATGATTCTATGATACTGACTCCACATCTGTCACTAAAAGGGAAGTTTTCTCAGTTGCAGTTTGCAATGTGTAGTTATAGTTACAATTCAGAACCGCCACTGGTTTCAGAGAACAAGCTTATCAGGCAACAAAGATCTAAATATGTCTCAGGAATTTAATTATATTCTGAAGAAAAGCTAAACAAGTAGCTTTTGCATCAAGGAATAGTGCCTTAACCACAGAACTTTCTTGGCTGGGATCAATATTAGAAATTATTGTGTTTTCCAGAGGAAACTTTCAATTTTGTCAAAAAAGAAGTAAACAGGAACTGATTTGATGACAGTATGTCAGCATTAATCAGTTTCCTACAGACCTGGAGAATGGTTGCGCTTGGCAGGCACCACTGGAGGTCAAGCAGTCTAGCTACCTTGTTCAAGCGGAGTCACCCATACAAGTTTGTATCTGATAGGGTTTTAAATTTCTCCATGTTTGGAGACTCTAAAAACTCTCTGCAAAACCTATTATAAAACTAAAAAATATTTTCTTATATTTAAATGGAATTTTTTATTTCTAAGTTTGTGCCTACTACCTCTTGTTCCTTCATTGGGCACCTCTGAGAACAGTCTGGCTCCACCTCTTTTCCTTCTCTCATAAAGAATTTTAAAACATTTATAAGATCACTCTGAGCTTTCTCTTCTCCAGCTGGACAGTCCCAGCTCTCTTGGCCTCTCCATTTATGACAGATGTTCCAAGTCCTTAATCATCTCCATGTCTCTTGAGTGGGCTCTTTCTGGTATGTCCATGTTTCTTTTGTACTGAGGAGCCCAGATCTGGACACAGCATTTCAAATGATTCTCACCAAGGCTGAGCAGAGGGTGAGAATAATCTCCCAGTGATGCATAAAATTGTCATCTAGGGTTTTTTAAAATCTTCTTCACCAGGTTGTACTGGCTGTATGATATTCCCGTGATCTTTAAGATTTCTTCCAGCCAAAGCCATTCTAAAATTCCTTTATGAAGTACAGTAAATGTAACTGTACATAAAGTATAAAACTATTGCTTGTCCAATTTCTAAACCCATGCCATCGTGCATTTATAAAAATCTGTATGATTTAGGTGGGTTCTCCTTTCTTATTCTGTTTTAATTCACAAAACATCTTGGAAGTACTCATGGAAAGAAATAAATTGAAGTACAAATGGAAAATAAATTAAGGTCAGAATCATAGATGATTGAAAGTCTAATAATGTAAAGGAGATTAAACATTGAAAAGAAGATGAATAGGGAGTAATATCAGAAGCAAATATCAGATACAAAATCAGAGTTCAGTACATCATCTTTACTATATATCTAAGTGAAATTCAGATTTTTATCTGAATTTTATATACAAGAGAGAACATAGGGAATTACTGAAGAAATCACCCACTTCCAGAGCAGCTGCAGATTCCTTCTTGAATTATTTATTAATCCCCAAAAATGTGTCTTTATGGGGATTTTTTTATTTCAGTGATTCTTTTCTCCACATGTTTCAGAAGTCAGTAAAATAAATTCAATCTCTTCTTCTCCATGAGAGTGACATCACTAGCTGAGTAAGATTCCTTGAGACTAGAAAAATTGTAAAGAAGGTTTGTCTCAATAATCTCTTTTTAACTCAGGTAGATCAGAGTTGAAATGGTTCCAAAAGAGCCATAAGCATTTTTATTATCATACAAAATGGAGAACTGGAATTGTCAGTGGGGAAAATGAGAGCAATATTATGCACAGGAGTCAGTTTTTAAGGAGAGACAATTACTTGCGAAGTCACTAATTCGATCCATGTGTCTTCTTCCAATCCCAATTTAGGCAACCCTTTGACTCTAAAGTATATTGGATGAAAATGCCCCTTCTACAATCCAATGACTCTAAGAACAATTATTTTGTGAATACTCTGCTATATAATTTCTTATATGTCTTTTTCTTCATGTCACTTTTATGAGAATTTATGGAAAAAAAGTTATAGGAAAAGCATTTCTCCCTTTTCTGGATATTTTCCTCTGTTCAAGAGCCTGTACCTGAGGAGTTCAAGATTAATTCTTCTTTCTTAGAATAGAATCAGAGGGACAGATCTTTTGTGTTTGTGACCAGTGTAAAACATTATATGGTTTATGTGTGGCAACAAAGGAATGGAGTTTATAATTTCCAAGTGTTCATCTAAATCTTATGTCCTTACATGACCACTACATGATTACTGGCAAACAGCTCCTAATTTAGAATTTCTCAAGTGAAACTTTTACTGACAGAATGAACTTGCTGAATTTCTCTGGGAGTAGTGTCTCAATGCCCAATCAATCTTATTTTGATACAGCTAAGATAAAGCAGCATTCCAATCTTTTTTATGGTATACACCTATCTCCACTTTGGTCCTTGATTCAGTTTATGTGACAGCAGAAACTTACCATGAAATGCTGCAAAGATAAATCACTAACTCCCCAAAGATTCTAAGCATGTAAAAACGCAAACAACAAACATTCTGTATGAACCTGTCCCCCTGGCAAGTTCTATTCAGCTCATCGACATTCTGTTTTGGCCATTTGCCTGTGGTGCTTTGGAACTTAATCCGCTGACACTTAGAGCAGCATCAGGTCCTTAACATCCTCTTTTATTTCAAACTTGAGTTTTCAGAGCAATGAATTATGCCATAGAAGAGGGAATTGGATAGCTTTCTCTCTTCCATGTTGATGGTCTAGTCTCTTGAGAGCCTTGTGTTTGACAGTTGGTCACATTCCTCTTTAAAAGGTTCACACTAATTCAATTTTGAAAATCAAGCATTTTAACATGAAGAAACTTTGAAGTGTTTATAAAGTAAAGAAATTTGAACAGGGGTAAGCAGGCAAGAGTCAGGTTCAGAAATTATAATGTTTCAGCTTGGGGTACTAATGCTATGAAGACCTAGCACAGATTTCTCTGTGAATGCATCAGGTTTATGACATGTGAAATTCACTGCTTAACTGCTAAACTGTTGGATATTAACTTACTGATACTGATTATCTAACAGATATTAGAATGATTTATTTTCTAGCTGCAGTACAGTGTTTGTAATCTGTATCTCTACAGGTCCTAGTAGAGTGAATAACAACTGTGATTGAAATCACAGTTTTAATACTACTAATAATGATGCAGATACATTTAATGGTCTGTCAAATCGGGATGAGCCTCTTATTCCTATGGGATGTTATTATCACATTAATGCCTACACCTGAAAAGTTTTAATGGTATGTTAATCCTGAAGATCTGTTTCACTATTAAGCACAGATCTAAAAATCCTAACTACAGTTCTAAATAATGAGCTTCATAAAATAGAACTTCACTTTTATAAAGTGAGACCATTCTGGGTTCACTAACGATAGACACCTAAGAGAGAGAATACAGAGAGTTCTGGAGTACTCTGCTCCAGCAACCCACAAAATAAATCCTTGGCAATTTAATCTCAAGAAAGAGAGGAGGTTGTTGATAAGTTCAAAGGGGATGATTTTAACCTTATGAGAAATAGACCCATAATTTATGAAATAGATGGAAACTCTTTACTGCAAAATGTAGTGTGAATGAATGACTAGTTCTAACCCATTTGCAGTCTTGCACCTCTGCACCTCTGTGGAATACAATTCTGGCACCACAAATGGCTGTGAAGGTTGAGTAGCCACACTCAGACTGTGCTTTATCACTGCATTTGCAATAATATCAAGAAGTTTTTTACTAGTAAATAAGAAAATATGTGCATTATTAAGAATCATATATTAAGTTTAGAAGGCCTTTAAGTGTTTAATTTCAAAATTGGTTTTTTACTTTTTGGGCGTTCCTTTGCTTTTCCAAAAGGCTTTCAGATTGTTTTTGTGGGTTTTTTTGTTTGTTTGTTTGTTTTTCTGGTTTTGGGTTTTTTTTTTTTGTTTTTTGTTTGGGTTTTTTGTTCTTTTTGTTTGTATTGTTTCTGGTTTGTTTTTTGGTTTTGTTTTCTTTTGTTTTAATTTGTATTAAAAAGTAGCTCCTTGTTAAAAATAAAAAACCCTCCAAGATTTTCTGAAAAAACAACAATTTAAATTGTCAATAAACATCCTTATATTTGTGATGAAAATTCTAGCCTTTGTTTAAAGTTTTCTATTGAAAAATAAAAGAAAATACACAGATATCATAAAAACATCTGAAAGTGGAATTAGAAAATGTACAATAACTTTTTGATTATGACAGCAAAATATTCCATATAAATGCTTACAAAAACAAATGTAGTTGAAATCATTCCATAGCTAAAATGACCCACTATGCTCTAATTCTTAGATACCTCTTGGAATTCATGAGAAAGCTTGGCTCTGTGAGCTCTTGTCTTCTGCAACTGTGTGACACCACTCAGTCCTCACCAGGGACTCCTGGTGACAGAAAACCTCGCTCCTGAGACAGAAATATAGAAAGCAGGACAGTGTGATGCACTGTTATATAGAGTAACTTCCAGGTATAAGGTTATCATACCATAACTTGTGGCATAGATTGTGAGAACCAGGAGATAAACATTCCAAATTTAGCTGCGTATGACTAGGGTGATAATCAGTGATATTTTTATTTTGTGACAACCTAAAAAGAAACACTTTAAAGGGCATTTTAGGGGTTTGATAGGTTTTTTTTCTGACTCTGCAACAAATCTGTCACTACTTCAAAACATGAAATATAGAATCATAAAATCACTTAGGCTGGAAAAGACCACTGAGACCATTGAACCAAACTGTTAGCCTAACACTGCCAAGACCACCACTGAACCACATCTCTGACCACCACATCAACAAATCTTTTAAATACTTCCAGGGATGATGTCTTCACCATTTCCCTGGGCAGCCTGTTCTAGTGTTTGACAACCCTTTTAGGCAAGAAATCTTTTCTAATATACAATCTAAAGTTACCCGGCACAACTTGAGACAATTTCCTCTTGTCCTGTTGCTTGGTACATGGGAGCAGAGACTGACCCATACCTGACTGCAACCTCCTTTCAAGTAGTTGAAGAGAGAGATAAGGCTCCCCCTGAGCCTTCTTTTTTCCAGGATGAGCAACCTCAGCTCCCTCAGCTGCTCCTCATAAGACATGTGCTCCAGACCCTTCCCCAGCTTCATCATTCCTCTCTGGATAAACTGTTATGATCACATTTCTTAAACAATGATAGAGTCTGATATTAACAGATGCCTCTGTCCGAATCAGGTGCAAAGGAGTCCATACGCCAAAGTCAATGGCAGGGGTTTTATTTCATTAAGGAGAGAGAGACAGAGAACTAGGAAGAGATGAGGGGAAGAAAGAGAAGGATAGAAAGAGAGAGAGATTATAGTCATTGTCACATGGATTCCTGCAGCATCCATCTGGACCTTCTTCTTCTGTCTGCTCTGTCATGGGGGTCACCAGACCTTCTGGGGCTATAAATTTTATACAGTCCAGGTCATGGGTAACCAGAGGTATACGTGCTCTTCCCACAACTTGGGATGCTATGGGTACAAACACTTGCTTCCTTTCTTAGTTTGCTGTGGTGGGAACTTTTTTCTGAATAGGTTACCCAGATCTGCCTCACCAGGCCTGGCATCTTCTTGTTACCACAGTGCTTTTCCCACTCTCTGCACAGTGGTATTATGTCCAGTGTGCTAATTCCTAACCTTTCACATTGTTTATGCCTGAAATTAGTGTCTTCCTTTTATTTCCATCTGTGCCTGTTGTGGTGGCTTATTTCACAAGAACTTCCCTCTTTGATAGTGTTTCAAGACATTTTAATTGCACTCTTTAAGTCTTGACACAGGCTCCATCCCCAGAATGTCTCTCTTGTAGTGACAAGAACTGAACTGAACACAGGATACGAGAGTGTGCTCTCATCTCATGCTGAGGTACAGGGGGATGGTCACCATTAAGCCAGGATGTCATTGCCCTTCCATTCTGGCTCAAATTCAGCCCCTGTCAAACTCCAGGTGCTTTCCACTGGGCAGCTTTCCAACCACTCTTTCTCCAGCCCATAGCAGTGCACGGGGTTGTTGTGACTGAAGAACAACTTCAGTTCAACAAGTTGTTGAACTTCACACAGGTGGCTTCAGTCTATTGATCCAGCCTGTTCAGATCTCTCTGCAGAACCTTCCTGCCCTCCAGCAGATCAGCTCTCCTGCCCAGTTTGGTGCTGTCTACAAACTGTCTGAAGGGACACTCAATCCCCACATGCAAACCATAGATAAAGATAATAAACAATACTGGCCCAATACTGATACTGGGGAACACCACTGTATTTTCTATTGCAAGGGAAGATGTGCCCTACTTAGCCTTATAGGTGCATTACTTACCTATTTTCTTTTGTCTGAGGAAGTAAAAATGTTCCTCTCCTTTCCTTTCAGTAGCTATCATCCAGCAATATTGGACTAGAGAGATCAAACTGGAGGTAACTAATTTCAGGTTTTTCTACTTTTACATCCTTATTTACATTTACATACATCAAATCAATAATGCCCAAGTCCAGAACTCTTCCTTCTTTTACAAAGTAGGCTAGCAGAACTGACAGAAGAGTGTGCCTTAAAAAGCTGCAGCATGTTAGTCTGAGGGGTTTCTTGTTTGGATTAGTTTTGAGTTTTTTGGTTTTCCTTTTAAAGCATGAGTCTTCCCATGGCATAGATGTATTGTGTATTGTGGATACACATAGATGTATTGTGCCAAATATGGACATTAATCTACCTCTGTCAACATACCCACATTATAATAGACAGGGGTGGATACATAAGCCTACCTTATTATTTAATTCTTAACAAACCATCAAGTAGGAAGAACATAAACTGGTTCAACTATAGTAAAGGAAGTGTTGAAAACTATTAGCAGAGATTTGTTTGTTTACCAAGTGAAAAGCACAGTGCAATGACTGCCTTTAAATGTCATTTTTATGTCTGACAGGATAAAAATAAATTAAAATTGTTTGGCTTTTTTATTCTTTATATTAATTAAATTTTTGACCACTGGGTTATTGCAGTGATTTATTACTCTTAGATTGCACTGTGCTCTCATGCTAGGACTGCTGAGAAAACATCTCCTGTACACTGATAATGAACAGGCTCAAATTGCCCTGTAATGTGACACATCACTGTTTCCCCTTTACCAACTGAAAGTGGCAACATTAATACATTTAAGGTAGGCTGAGGCGAACTACTGGCAACTCAAACGCCTTTAGATCAAACCCTTCCCCCACACTTCCCGACATCAGATATTACTGCAGCTGAGTAAAATAAAGAACTATTCTTGCTCTTATTACATGGCTATCTAGTGGTATTGAGTTCAAGGCCCAGTGCGCTACCCCTGTGAGATTTACAGACTAGGAAAGATGTTTCATCTCCAGAAACAGTGACTGAAGTTAGATCGATTCAAGCTGGAAATGAGACATTTATTTTTAATCAAAAGCTATCAGAGAAGCTAGACTCCATGTCTTATAGTCTTCCAAGAAAGCTTGGACTTTTTTTGTAAGAGGCTACTATTTATTCAAATGTCAATTATTAGGCTAAATTCAAGAATAATTAACTAAATTTCTTTGCATACAAATATATCAGATATGCTGAACTGTTTGAGCCCCTGGACTTAAAATCTTTTAACGGGAATTTCACTGTGTAGATAGTGGGTGACAGGGTGAGATTATGATTCCTATTTTACAGATTAGGAAAATAGACTAGCAGATTTATATTTTAGTCCAAGAAACTAATTTTTTTTTTCTACATAACACTATTTCAGCCCACCTATTAAAAATACATATATAGAGAGAGTATTTGGGTGTACAGAAGTCTCTTGCATGCATCCTTGTACCGTTTTTCATCTCTCTGGTATTCGAACATGGCACCTGACATGTAATATGTAAGAAATGATGTTGAACCACCACATCTGAGATTTAACCCTTCTTTTTTTACTTCCCAGATCTCTTGAACTTGGTGCTTATTGTCACATCATTACTGTCTGACTTCTCCTTCCTGTAGCAACAGAATCTCATTTGTTTATGGATTTCACCTGCACTGTAGTCAGCAGACTCCCTGTGCTCATTCCTTTTTTAGACGAATTAGTGTCAACATTCCTCCTGAAAAAGAGGCACAATATTCATGTATAATTGTTCCTGCTGCGTTGAAGATATGTGTGCAACATTTGTTGGAAGGTTCAGCTCAGGAATTTAACAACCACATGTGTGAATTCTGGCCTAATCCCCACAGTCCCTGCCAATACAGCAACTACAAGTCAGCATTTGCAGGCATACAGCTGTCCAGCAGATAAGATGACAGCCTCTGTGTAGCTATTGCCACTAGGGATAGTGCAAGTTGGAATCAGCATTTCCTCATAGGCCAGGAAGCTGAAGTCTTAGACTCATGCATGTATTTTTCTTCCCCTGTATTTTTTAAATTAATACAAATACCCAAGGCAGTCCTATTGTTCTTGCTATCATACTCTCTGCTGCTTCTCTGAATCATTTAGTATTTGGCTACCCCTACTCCCTGCAGGCGTAAAACTGATCTACATTGACCCTAATTGGCTCAGAAAGTCTGCCAGGATCACAGCATAATATCACCTACCTATTTGCTTACAGTGTGTTATTATATTAGATTGTAGCACAGAACAAAAACTAATCAAGTGTAAGAATTTTCTCTTCTGGTAATGTAAAAAAGAAGCTAAAAAAAAAGAGAGTAGCAATGCTAAATCTAATTTAAGAAAAAGTCCCAGATGGATCCTGATTGACCCAATTAACTGAGGACCTAATTTGGGAGCCTGATTGCTGTAGGCACAGGCTGTTGTCAGAGGACAAAGACAAGCCTCTGTGGTGGGTTGAGACTTTCTTCATTCTGAATTGTTATCTCCACCTCTGTGGAGGTGCCTTTCTCTCTCCTTAGCAGCTAAGTATACTTACATTTCCAAATAAAGTGCTCTGTTAGGTACATAAACATAGGTGAGACGAATCGGGGCTTAAACAGAGGTGGAAAATTGAGTGGAAGTAATTGTGTAAAGGACATGAAGAGCAGTATGACTGGATTCTGTTTCATGTCCAGCTGATCCTGAAGTTTTTGATGATGGCTATTGGAGACAACAATTCCATCGACCTCTTCACTATGTCCTCACTGAGCTTGATGTGACCATCCATGCAACTGACTTTCAGGTATTTTAGTAAAACTGTGTCTTCAGTTAGACAGAGATTTCAAACAATTTGGTTTTCCATTTTTTGTCAGAGAATATGAGAGAACGATACGTTAAATGTTAATTACTCAAATAACCAGCCATTTGCAAAAACATCAGGGTTCTTTGCTGAGGCCAGATTTGCACCTCTCATGACTAAAAGGCATGAGGAGAATTTTTGGTTGTGTGGTGAGGAAACTTCTGATCTGTGTAAGAACAGCCCAGGTGCAGAAGGGGTGCTCTCCCATCACTTGAAGATGACCATGATAGACTGACCTTTAAGTTGCAAGAAGCTGGGTTTTGAGCCAGACAAGGCTCAAGGGAAAAGGATGATAAGAAGTACATCCTATAAGGTAAGGCAATGCTTTTCATTATGCTGACATCCTTCTGATAAGGCTCAGGTACAAAATTCCTCCCTGGAGGAATACTCTGGATATCCACATGTAGGCCCAAATGTGTTTATCCCTTCTGATGGGATAAAATGGTATAACTGGTTCCACTACACTGGCATAAGAGGTAGCTGTCATATCTTAGAAGGAGTCATAAATTACCAAAGACCCCTCAAGTGTCCCCAGACTCACTTCTGGGGCCTTCTACCAGAAGACTGTGGATTATCCACAGTGTTACATCACAGTGTAAAACTCCACTACCATGGGAGGTTCCCACCTGAGCCTGAGCATGTGTAACTCATCAAACTTTGTATTTTGTGGTCTTCTTCAGTCCCCAACGGCATCACTTTAATCAACAGACACTGAAATTGCAACAATCAAGCCTTGTCACTGCATCTACAGATAGTGATGTCTTCCCTCTATGTACTCTTTTCCTTCTTTCTTTTCCCTATATTCTTGATATTGTATACTTTTATATTGTTATATTTTTATAGATAATAATCAAAATGGCTACATAGCTCCTTTCAATTGTAACTAAATTGTTCTAAAAAGGAACCTGCCATACATATACAGATGATATAGATACAGCTATAAAAACAGCAGTCATTCAGTGTTGTTTCACTTTAATCTGCCCCAACGGATCTATTAAAAAGAGCCTGAGTTCCCCATTACAGGGGCAGGTCATAACAGAGAATGTGCATTCATGTACATCATTAGAACTGAAAATGCTGGGCTAAAGGTTGTTTTTGTTGTATGGGTCAGCACTCTGGCTACCCACACTGGGAAAACAAAGACAGGAATAAGTCTCAAATTTTCACTCTTATATAGATTTTCAGGCCTCAGAATTTGTGTGTGAGAGAGAAATGTGTGTTTGCTTTGGTTTAGGAAATCAGACAGGATTTGAACCAGAGGCCACATCACACACCAGAAGCTCAGTTGTTAACAGTGGTTAGCTCATACAGAGACTCCACAAAGTATTAATCAAGCATAGATTGATAAAGAAGCCAACTGATGAATGTAGGTCATACTTCATTTCACCCCCCCACCCCCATGTGGGGTCAAGTAGGAGTTGTGCTAAATAGGAAGGCAAGATATTAGATTCAAAGAAAAGAGAGTAAAGTTTCTAAGTGAGTGACAAGACAGGAGCTATTTGAAGGGCAGATATCTGTCATGTAATATTGACTTTCCACCGGTTGCTCTACTAACCTGGCTTCCATACACTGTGCTCTCACATTAGATTCATAAATTGAGTACTTGTGCTAAGGTGGCTTATAATCCAAAGATGTGTTGCTTATGCTCCTGCCTGTAAAAACTGCCTTTACTTAATTACAGACTTATGTTACTTAAACACTTTAAGGTTGTTTGAACACTTTGAGGACTGGTTTCACTTAACTGAAAATGACTTTGCACCTCTAAAAGTTCAAATGGGATAAATGACAGCATCTTAAAATGGCTGGAAATTGTTTCCTTGGAAAGCGTATTTTCCAGATCCATCAATTAACTAGAGAGAAGATGGAGAAGTGACTTACAGTGATCTACCATGCAGAGAGCTGTTTTATGAGCTAACAGCATACTGAGGGGAAGAAGCCTTAGTTTTAACTCAATGCTGGGATAAGATCCAAGATAACTTTGTCTCACATTCCTTCTCTGTGGAAGAAAACTCAGAACCATGAGGTAGACCAGGCAGGATGCCTTTGAAAGCCACTGCATAGGTGTTCTGAGAGGTTATCCTGGGAGCCTTCCCTAACTATAGGGAGAACCTCATCACTGCAAGGTGCAAGATGATGCTGGATCTCTGCTCACTGAATGGGCAGCTGCTTAGAAGCAGCCATCTGACATCAGCCATCAGACACATGAGGAATGTGTCTGCATAGGTGCTATAATCACTCAAAGCTTTTGTAGTTGATTCCTCTGATGTCTTACACTGCAGTTTTCTTATTTGAGATTTTTATTTGTTGGTAAAAGGAGGATTTTTTAATTATTATTTTTTGGGGGGGGCATTTTGGCTGCCATTACCTATAGACTTCATTTGTTTTCATTCCATTACAGAGAAACAAATCTTTTTCTACAGTTTGCATGTGGTTTGTCAAGTCTATTTATCTGTCAGCTAAAAGCAGCTTCAAGAACACACTTAAGAGCAGAAGAACATTATGAAACTGTGTAATCAGACACAGCACATGATGCACATAAATGCCCATTTAGCAAATGAGGTAGGAAAAAAGAACCCCAACTACATCCAAACCAAAATCACAAAAACTCAGAAAATCTCCACAGAATTTCAGCATTCCATAGTTTCCAGAATTGAAATATTTGACTTCACAACTTGAAAATTCTTTTACTGTGCTCATGTGTGTGGTAGGATGTTACATAAATATAGATTATTCTATAAGCACACTGAATACGGTAAAACAAATGCAAGTTTAGGCAAAACTATCTTTAACAGAATGCTTTTGCAGTTCACACAAAACATAAAGCCCTATATTTGGACACAAAACATCTTCTGCTGCAAGTTACACTGTAATTTAGGAAGAACATAATTTTGGGATTTAGAATTGGAAAATCTATTATAGCCTCAAGTACTGAATCTCAAAAATAAATATTCAGCAATGAAATGCGAGTGATTTAACGCCATTGATCATGTGGTACAAAATGCAATCAGTTGGCTTTTAATAAGCAAAAATATAATTAAAGGAAATTATATACAATCTTTCTGTTTAGTACATCTATACATGCATATACACAATAGGCAGACTGATAACGCTTTAACTTATAGCTATCCCTAGAAAATTATGGCACAAATAACTTCTTATTTGTCACATAATGAGAAAACTTTGTGCTTATACAGTGATTTCAGCCCAAAACCTTTCTAAATTGTGCCAGGCAGTGCCTCTATTTCAGATCCTTTAGATGTCAAGGATTTTATAAGACACAGAAAGGCTCGAGGTAAGAAGCAAGCAAATGAACACCCCAAAGTAATGTCAGAAGCTGTGACAGAGCCAAAGAGAAACAAAGCAGTGAAGACATCATCAAGACACAGCGATCATCAAACATGTGTCTAGTCACATCCATCCACTGAACTTAAGAAAACCTATCCCAAACACACAATAGTCTAACTCTCTCTTAAATGCCTCTAATGACAAAGACTCAACAAACTCCCTAGAAAGCCTTCCTTGTGCCATCAATTAGTTAATTATTCCATCAATTGATTATACTAGTACCAGCTTCTGGTAGTCATTTTCTAATTGGCTAGCTCATACAGAGACAATCTTCCAGATTCTATTGTTGTTAATTATATTGGTTAATTTTATTGGGAAATTCTCCATCAGTGATGTTCTCCATCAGTGACAGAATTCAGCCTTTCAAACTGTTTTGCACCCTCTATGTGACAATTTCTGCTGGGCTGTATTTCTCTGGAACTTGTGTATGACAGTGCCAAATGGGACTGTGTGAAAATGCTTACTAATGTCAAGATATATCAAATCTTTAGCTTCTCCCTTGTCCACTAGGCAATTACCCTGCCACAAGAAGAACTTGGATTGATTTGATATGACTTTTCTTTTTTTTCCTTGACAAATCCATGTCACCTATTCCCTATCACTTTGTCTGCAGGGCGCATCCAAACTAATTAACAAGCTGTTCCAGAATATTTCTTGTATTGAGGCTAAGCTGATGCACCTAGGTCCCACCACCTACCTGATTTTTAAAAATAGGTACAATGTCTGTCCTTCCTCATTCCTTAGGGAGTTCACCTCTTTTTCATGTGTTTTTTAATCACCAATGTCTCCTAGATTTTGTCTACTTCTTCGAGTATAGAATACAAATTCGCCTAATTTTCTTTAATATTGACTAGTTTAAGTCTATGTATATAATTAGCATTTCCAAACCTAGATTTTAAAAACAATCTGAGTTTAGATTTAAAAATTCACTTGTAAATTTTTGTGTAACATTAACAGACATAGTATCTTTCATAAGCTATCTAATATTCATAAACTATTTTAATTCAATGTATTAAATATTCACATAATACTGTGAATATTGTATTTAAATGACATTCAGTTCTAACTGTTAAAGGAAGTTGAATTTGGAGGACTCCTTTATTGTCTGTTTGGTCCTGCTCCCGCGTGTGAGTGCCAGCACGAGGCTAAGTACATACTGTACACATGCAGACACAAACAGTGCACAGGTACACAGGCATCCAGCCATAGCAATCAACAGGGAGAGCAATGCCTTTACTGGAAGTCATAAATGCACCAGCAGCCATCTCATCACTGTGAACAGCACTCAGGGCTGACCCTGAAGCTCCTCAGGTGATATGGGTTGGAGCTCGCTTGCAAACATCCAGATGGTGTCACTGTCACAACTCACGGACATATCTCAGGGTCCCTTGGGCCCTGGCTCTGTGAGCATGCCCAGGAAAGATGCCTAGACACACGTGCATAGCCAAAGGAGGCTGTGACCTTCTGGGAAATCCATTCTGGAGCAGATTTTCTGTCAGGACTTGTGACCCCACTGAGGGCAAATGCCGGAGCTGTTTGTCATAGCTGCGGCCCCTGGGAAGAAATCACATTGGAAAGTTTCATGGAGGTCTGTCTCTTGTGGGGGGGACCACAGAGGAGGAAAGTCCTTCCTCTGAGGAGGAAGGAATGGCAGAGACAGCATGTGCTGAACTGACTGCAACACCCATTCCATGTCCCCCTGTGCCACTGAGGGAAAGGAGGTAAAGAAGTTAGGAATGAAGTTGAGCCGGGGAAGGAAGGAGGAGTGGGGGGAGAGTGTATTTCTCATTATCTTACTCCAGTTTGAGTGGCAGTAAATTAATTTCCCCAAGACGAGTCAGTTATGCCCATGACAGTAACTAGAGAGTGACCTCTTCCAGTCCTTTATCTCAACTCATGAGCCACATGTTACATTTTCTCTCCCCTGACCATCTGAGGAGGGAAGTGACAGAGCAGCTTTTGTCAGCACCTGATATCGAGCCAGGGTCAAACCACCACAACCAGATGGACGTATGGGCCAAGATCCTGCTTCAATGAAACTGGCCTCTTTTAGCCTCTCCTTTCCCACACCCACTTTGGACAGATTTTCCTATCCACTTTGATCTTTTAATTTCCTACCTTCGCCCCCCTCTTCTAATTCTCACATGAAAGAGTCCATGTTCTCTCAATTTCCTCTGAATATTCCACACTTTTCATCTTTCCTGTGAGACCCATGATGAGTTTGTTTCCTCAGTGTTATCAGCCTCTAAGATCTCTAAGCCCATGCTTCAGTGGTCTGTTTACTGATTTGTGAGCTCTGGGATTTGATACTGTCTCTCATATCCCATTTCTTAAAGTTTCTGTATCTAGGTATTTCATTTAGTATTTTTTTCTTCACACTGGTAGGGGAGTTTGTTTGTTGGTTTATTTATATGGAATAGTTGTTAATGGATACTCCCATAAGCCAGATGTCCCTCAATTCCAAATATCCAGAAATATTTTGTCCTATAACTTTATATTAATGTAATTCCAGAGTTACTAATTCTTCAGGATCTTAGTTTTTGATTCGTTGCTCTGTGATGTTTGAAGGAATTACTTTCTCTCTACAAGGACATAATTAGCTCTAGCAATTAAGGCTTTCTATAACCTCATTGTGATTATATTAAATATTAGGGATGAGAAATAAAAAAACTATATTTGGAAGATTTGATATAAGATAACCTGTCTTTTTTATTAAATCTATCTATCTACTTTATTTTCTTTATTTATTTACAGTTTCTTCTGAAGTTGTCAGAACTCATTGATTAGCTACTGCCTTTAAAAGTTTCAAAACATCTTGGTGAACTTGATGTGAGCTACCATTTTATTTCCTTTCTATTTATTTCACACTAAGAATCATATTGCTTCAGGAGATACCAGATCTCCATTTTGAGCAACTTTACCATAGAAATGCAAAATTTTTGAACACATGAAATGAATAGAACAAATAGAGACAGCAGCATATCAGAGCCTATCTGTGAGAAACTTGATTTCTCACCAGGATGTGGTTTCTCAGACTAAAGGCACAATAATGATTGGCTCTGAAGTGTGTAACTTCAGACATTGCAGTCAACTGAACAGACTTTATGCATCTCTTCAGCACCCTGTACCCTGAGATATGGCAAAATGTAATTCCATTATATTAGTTCTATTTGCAGCATATTTTATTGGTAATAAAGGCATTTTATGAAGGGATATTAGATGGGGAACATGAAGCCCTGCATAGAAGGGAGGATGTGTATAGGAGAGTTTAGCACAACTTTCTTCTCATGGACAGACTGGATCTGCTGCTGAGATGCAGCCCACACTGAACAGAGTTAATGAGGTGCCAGAGAAAGCTTTAATCCCTTCCTAGGCATCTTCTTTATCATCTCAATTGCTATCTTAGACTCACCATCTCTGGAGGTATTTAGGGAAATTGATGAGATTGGACTTGGCAGGTTAATGGTTGGACACCATGAACTTAAGGGTCTTTTACAACCAAAATTTTTCTGTGATTCTATTCTTCCACTCAGTAAATCCTTTTGAAGAATAGTAGCTTTCTTTTAGATGAAAAATAATTCACTGTCAAAAACCTATAGGCAATGAGTATTCACTACAAAGAAAGAAAGCATTGATAGATTTGTGATTTCTGGTGTCTACAACTGCTTTGATTAGTTATATACTAAATGCATTAGAGGACCTGAAATAAGAGTTTTATAGATATAGGAATATTAGGAAGTTCTCATGTCATGTATAGCTATTATTTATAAAATTACATGATTTATTTTTATATATCCATAGTGAATTATTCACCTTTTCCGTCCAGCAGAGCTCTGTGTCTAGAGTCAGTACGAAACCTCCACAGTTCCTTATAGCTCCAAACCCCTTGGGGATCTCAGGGCAGGACACAACTTACCTAACATTGGCCATTCAGGCATCAGGTATCACACCTAAGAGATTTGTGCAGACTTTCTCAATTGCCAAGTATGTCCTAAGGACACCTTGTCCTGAGTATCTCAGACAGAATCTTAGCAGTTGATAAATTACTTTCTAGGGGTGTCTCTCTTCCTGCATGGGCTACAGATGGAGTCTTGTCAACTAGCCCAGACATGCAGCTTAACTTTCATAAGGTTAAATTTAAGGAAAATCAATCCAGTCTTTGTGACTAGCAATCCAACATTTTTTATTTACTGGATTACCTCATTCATTGTGAAATTTTAGGGAGCAGCGAGAATCATTTTTTAAAAAAAAATGTAGTCAAGCAAATTATTTTGTTCAGCCTTTTAATAGGAATGTTATCCAGTTCAGATTTTGGAGATCTAATAATTACTTTTCAAATCTGACAAAATATAAATCCTTAATATACAGAATCTCTTTTACTCCAGTTTATGTTGTTTGCCGAGTTTGGGGGCACCATGCTATTAATATTAGTGGTGCTTCTGAGAGTGTAAATGAGGGCATAACTAATCATAATTTCAGTATCAGAGACATCCAAAATAATTTTGTTCTTACTCCTTATGCTGTCAGCTTTGACACATATTTCCTTATCATCACTACTTCCCTCTCTTCAGGCTGTCATTCTCATTTGAAGAAACTTATAATTTTTCTATCACATCATAAAAAAAGAGAAACAAAGAAGGTTGATGGAAAAGAAGTTCACTGCTTTCTACTAAGATTTACTTGGCTGTAGTAACTACGACCTCTTATTCTTGTCCAGGACCTTCCTGATGCCAAACTTGCTTCAACCTGGCACTATGGTGTTACCATGTCATCAGCACTGGCATTTATTGAAGAAGCACATGGCAGTCAAAAGTTACATTCCTCTGTCTGTGTGGGCTTGTTTAAAGTAAAAAAGGCATTGCCAATATTCATTTAATTTTCATATCTTTCTCAGCAATCATGAGTTGATTTGAACACAGAGAAATGACAGATTGAAACACTTGTTAAAAAGTTTTGTTGTTTCATATTGTTGCATATATTTGATATAAGCATAATTTTCATATGCCTATTACATAGGAAAAAAAAAAGCAGAATGAACTTGACAAGAATTGTAGGAATTTACCTGATTTAGAAAAAACCAACAACATATCACTAGATTATAAATCCATCTAATTTGATAACTCATTGTGGGGTTAAGTATGGAAATGCCTCCCAACTATCATTAATATCTTTTTAAGAGTATGATGTTTCCATTGTCATTTTTCCACACAACTTTCCATTCTACATCACCTGAATTTGCAAATAATGAACCAAATCCTCTTACACTGTAAATGAGAGTGGCTCCACTGAAGCAGAAACATAATTTATAATCTTTAATAAGCATTTAAAGAGAGTTTATGGACTTACAAGGCTGAAGTGTAGTCTTGGAGCTGACAAGGTGACTTTAAAAATCTGCTAGTTTTCTGTTTCAAGATGGTGCAATGCATGATTTTGATGTCATTAAATGATGGTGAAAGGGAATATTATGTATGGACAGTGGACACATTCAGCCATTGATGGGTACTAGGACATGACTCAGAACTAAACATTACAAATTGTTGAATATTTATTACCAAATGGTCCTTTGGAAATCCTCATGGGGCTGTCTCACAGCAGTGGTCACTCTCATCAAAATGAATTATTAATGATTCACCTGCTAGAAAACCTGCATGACTGATAGCCTTTTGAAGCTTTTCTTTGGGAAGAAAAACAGGTACAAATTACAGTCACAGGAAGAAGTACAGGAGATCCTAATCAAGGGGGAAAAAACCCCTGTACTGATTGAGTATCTTGCATAATAGCATACAATAAAGTGTTGAGCTAGATGGCTATTTGTTACTGCAGATGCTCAGAGGATGTTTACTCCTGAAAACCAGCTCCTTGCCTGACATGAATCACAGTAAGCCTGAGAAGTTCCAGATCAAATTCATGTTTTAGTCGTGTTCCCATTCATAATCTAAATTTCTGCCTAGGTCAGGGCTGGTTTCTGTTTGCTTTCTCAGAGAATACTCAGTGTAGCTTGATTCCAGAAAAAACAAAGCTGGGAACGTCCTATCCTTTACTTGGTCAGCTTTTATTTAGAGACACATGGAAAAAGTGTGTGTTATGTGAGTTAGCTGTTGTGGTCCTGAAATACATGCATCCTGTGGATGTGTGTTCCCTAATGAACACACAGAGGTGAAGTCTAGGGAAAGGAAGTGCTTTTGCCTTTTTTTTTTTTTTTTCCTTAAACTCAAACCATTCTACTCTACATGGGATCGATGCACATTCATTTGGCACAGACGACAGAATGAGTGTGATTATAATGTTTGATGGATTCATCTGGGAGACAAAAATGACCAGGTGCTCCACTTTGTGAATACTTTAATATTCAGTATTGATTAGATTAATGAAGGGCCTCCAGGTCTCCATTTTCCTTCCCAAAGGCTTTAAATAACATGCTCTAGAGTGAGGTTCAAGCTTCCAGTTTATAAGTGAAAAAAATAAAGCACATTAACTACATGGAATGAGATGACATCTCCTTCATCCTTCTAAAATCAAAAGTTTCATGAATAACACATGCTGGTCTTCCAACTATTTTCAGCTCATATACTGAATGAAATGAAGAATCTGTATTTTGTTTATCTGTTCTAAGGAATAAATATGATTTAAGTGCATGAGAGAGCCCAAATAAATGTGAATCCCAACTGAAGACAAAGTCCTGCTTCCAGATGAAAATGTGGCACTTGCATTTTTGTAGGTTAGTAAGGAGATTAAGGACAGTAATTTGTAGGTTATTAAGGGATTAAGGACATGCTGCTGTTTCCAGTGTTAGCTGTGATCTAGGTGATGAACCAGTTGGCTTCCCCAGCATTCAGATGACTAACTCACAGTATGAGCTCTCTCTGAGCTACAGAGGTAGCCAAAACACCTCAAACTATGCTGTCACTAGACAATTAGCTTTAAAAGCAAGCGCAGCAAGAATCAGAACTGGCCTTTTGTTGATCCACTCCAATTTGAACTTTGTGAAATGGGGAGAGGGAACAATCTTCCATATTTAATTACTTTTTTTTTTCTCCTCTTTTTAAATATTACAGAATTTAATTTATAGAAAGTCCCCTGAAGGCTGCTTTCTGATCAACCATCATGTTTTTAAGGGGCACTTAGCTGAGGCTTCAAGAAAAAGAGTCACAAAGAAAATGTATCTGACATGATATGGAAAGCTCTAAGCATATTGTAACCCATTGCTCTCCTTTCCTGGACAAGACAGAAAAAGTTATTCCACTAAAATAAATTTGTCAAATATGAATTCCATCTTTCAAAGCTAGCATATAGATAACTAAATGGAAAAGGATAACATCCTTAAATGTTTTGTTTGTACACAGGGAAATAATAACATTCAGCTTGAGCCCTGAAATAATTGGCTGCAACGATATAAAACAACCACAAGGTGGAGAGAGACAGAGCAGAATTACGAAGATGAGTCCTGATATAAAAGCAAATTTAAAATTATACAGCATTCCCACTGGATTTTTCTTCTGAAGGAGGAGGCACTGGCTTAGTCAACAATTGTTACATGATGGTTATTGATTTGAATGGATGATTTTGTCTTAAGGCCAACCTCTGTCAAAAACAAATGCATGATCTGCTTAAAGAAACTGCTCCAAGCATGCAATGGCAGCTAGAAATATGCTAACAGGCAGATTTAGCTAAAGAAATGATTAATGGAGACTGCAAAGACCTTGTAAGAAAATAACTTTTAGTTTTAAAAATACAACAGTTCTTCAAAGAACACACCAAGAGCCTGTCCTTTACTCTTCAGTGTATTTATTTTCTCTTTCTCATATTTTTCAGCACAGAAAATATGTCAGAGGCCTTTTATTATTAGAGAAAGACCAAAAGGTACAAGTTGTATAGCTGAGTCAGGACAATCTAGATCTTCTTTCATTCTGGGAGTTTCAAATTTTGTGTGAAAAAAAATCATCATTTAAATGCAAAGATGTTTCAATGCAAGTACACTGAAGGATTTTCTGTATTCAGTCCTAAAGCAGAAATAAAATTGCCTAGGGAATTGTTTCAAATCCTGCAAAGAGTATGCTTACTTGTTGTTTATTTGTATATCATTGTCTATATTTCTGTTATGATAATTGATTTGGGATATTGGACATGTAAAGTTATGTGCCTTTGCACACATGGTTGCCAAAATGCATGTATTATTTAGTTCATGAACAGCATGAATGGTCCAAGTAAAATCAGAATCATATAACCTCTATTTTTCCTAAATTAGTTAGTAGATCCATTAGTAGTAATTAAATTAGTTAGTAGATCTACATTCATCTTAATTTCTAACACATATAAGCTTGTATCTTCCAGGGACAGTTGCTATCTCATTAAAAAAAAAGGTATTTAGTGATTTCAATATTTAGTGATTTTGATTCCTATGGGAATAAGGATTGTATATGATCATGCTCTTTCAGTATGTGTAGGTGTTAAGTCTTTAAGTTCTCAGCAATTCTCAAACTTATTGTCAATTTTAGATACGTCAGCATTCAAATGTTTGCTGACTTACAAGCCTCATGAAAATGGGTATCCAAACACACAAGTTTCCATGGAAAGAAAATATCTGTTATGAGCACTTGCCATGCAAGACATTGAAGAATCAATATGGGATAGCTCTATTACATATTACCTAGCTTTAGAGAAAAAAATCAGGTTGACCTCACACCTTATTAAAAGAGAGAATTTGTTCCTCAGTCCAGGTTCTTCTGTTATGTGCAATCTTTACTGTCAAAAAAAAATACAAAATAAGAGTCCTAAAAGGGGTCCTACCTTCCAGCACTCTTGAAATTTTATAAAGTGACTGCTTCCCTCCCTGCCCCACCATTTTCTGATGCCTAAGAATATGCAAATTCCTGTGGAATCTTTAATTTCATTCATAAATGGAGTCAGCCAGAAGGTACAGGTTCATGGAAGGAAAGGCTTCCATAGTTGATGATAGAACTTTTTGTTTATTCCATGAGCTTTGTGTTCAGTGCATATCACTTTGTCAGGCTATTTCAGTAACAGCTACCACCTAAGAAGAGCTTATCAAAACTACGGTAAAACTGTCATAGATTTTGCTAAAAGCAGTAAAGCAGATAGAATCAGCAAAATGCAACAAGTAACCCACAGATCAGCTAAGAAGAGCGGATATTTCAAAGAGTATTTTAACACTGAAGTAAGGAATATACAGAACATCCTAAACATCATCAAATCTTATCTTTACATGATCTGTAGAAGGATAGCCAAGCCTGTATCCTGCATTGACTTTCTTATCCTTCCTACTAAGAAGCTCTTTATCAGCCATTGTTGCAATAATAATTCCTTCCAAAGCTTTTCATGCATCTAAAACTCAGAAGAATGGTCTTTCAGTTAGATCCTTGGAAAGACCTAGATCTTAGATTATCTTTTTTCTAAATAGAAATTCACTTTCAATTACTGAGTGACTTCAATAATAAGATCTTAAATGTTATTTATATCTGTCAGTAATCTCAAAGAAATTTAAAAAATTATTCATGAACACAGTTATTCTGAGGCTAGGATATTTTTTGCATTTTTCTGGACAGTATTTATTATTTGGGGAGGGCTTTCTCTGTTTTATTGAATTGTATCTTTTAGAAATACAAAAAGGTCTATCACCTTTCACCTATGACAAGTGAATTGTCCGTGAATTTCACTCACTCCCCTTCAGATCACTTTATACGTCTCAAGTTTACAAGTTAAACAGACTTTGAAACTTGGTACAGTGTTCATTATTTCTAACTGTCAGTCCATTTAATGTTTTTAGAATATCTTTCTCTGTCTAATCACATGCTGCTTGGTATCTGTTTCTACCCAAAAGATTTATACAATCATTCCTTTAAAAACATAGTAATAGCTGAGCTAGGGGGGAATAATGAAAAGTCCTAGGACAGATATTCTCATATGTTTCAGTCCCTCTCTTCTTTCTCTGTTGATTTCCAGGACTTTCCCATCACTCCACTGACCTCTTTCCTCCCCTCTCCCATGTGTGCAAAGAACTGTCAGGAAAATATCCTATGACCTAAACTTTTAAGAGCTTGCCTTGTGCCAGAAAGTGAGCCTGGTCTCCCCCAGGGAGAGAAAATGCTGTTGTTACAGATGTTTCCCTACATCCATCTGAATTAGTTCTATACACCTTTTTACAGGGTAGAGCTCAAGGGAGACAACAAGAAGCAAATTCCTCCCAAACATGAGGGGCAAGCACAAACCAGGTGGATAAACAGAATTTCATGTTGTCAAAAATATTTTTGCTCTTCACATTATCAGAGGAAAAAAGACAGAAGGAAGTGCACAGGCAAGAAAGAGCGAAAGAAAAAGGACTGATAACATTTTTTCTCTGCTTTGTTTTCTGTAACAAAGTATCTGTTCTGGGCCCAGCACCAAACTAAGTAATGATAGGAAGAGATTTGCTAAGAAAAAGAGAGAGCTAGTAACTAAGGAAGAATCCCAGTATTCTTGGTGTATGCAAGTCTAGGCTTAGCCTTTTTGTTCTAGGGATTGACTCTTAAAAATGTATGGACTTGTGAAGTATTTCCCTATAGGCCAGATTCCTGTTTTTCATACAAACCAGTGGCCTTTTTCCTAAACAAATTTTAATAAACTTTAATGTGTACAGATGTGCTTTCATTCACTCCCCTTCCCAAGTAAAGTTTCAAACAAACATTCCTTTTTCCAAGAGTTAACAAGTTACTACTTAACCTCAAGTTCAATGTGGTGTATATCCTAGGTATATTTATGTTTAACCATTCACATTTGATTCACAATATTTATTGTACCTTTTATTTGTGTATGATATGTGTCCATCTCATTATACCCTTGGTGCCTGATCCACAGAAACTATGAATTGTGTTCTGCTCTAGAAACAGAGCAAGAGCTTTTCTGCCAGAGGAGACATGGTGCAGAAAAGCAATTGTGTATAATCACTTGCAGCTATATAAATGCATTACTATGGCATTTTTTTTATATATTCAGCACATTTTGAAACTAGCTAGATTGTGTCCTGGCAGCAAGGAGCTGCTGCAGCAACAGCAGATCAAAGCAGGTTTCAAATGATTTCAAGAGGTAACACAGATTATTTCACTCTAATCTTTCAATGGCTGCCTCTGACTATCTAGTCCTATGATTCTGTAAATCTTCTTGGTGAATTCATTGTCCTTTACCCTATTTTAGGTCACACATGTTCAGGATTTAATGTGTGAACTTGCCTAAAATGAAGCTGTGAAAATTACAACAAAAATGAAATGGATTAGATTTTATTATTATAATTTTAATGGTTTGAGAATGAAAACAATCATGTGGACTGTGTGTTTGCATCTCTTTATGCCATCATGAAAAAGTGAAATTGCAACATCATTAAAAGAAGGCTGTTGTAGATTCTATCTTTTTAAAATTATTTTTAGATGTAAAGATAAACAAAATTTAACTGACATTTCAGGAAGATGTTATTAAGGCATTTATTAATCTGGATGGCAAGAAAATTCAATTTCCAATGGCCTTTCTCTTGTGCAGCCTTTACAGACATTGAAGTCCATAAAGAAGAAATTATAGAGCAATTTGGGAATTCAGAAGCAATAGACCATCAGAACTGGATGATATTTACCAGAGAGATCAGAAGAAATGCAGTGAAACTGGCACTAACACAATATAACCTTATAGATCAGAAGTACTCCTCGCTGTAGAAGGGTCTTTCTAAGCCACCTCTTTTCTAGGAAAGACAGTCCATTGAGGATGGAGAAGCAGAACCTAGGCATTTTAGTGTTGTATTTTCTAGTTTTTCTGTCTCTGTAGTTACTATGGGTTGAGTTATAGCTTGCATTTGAAAAATCTGTGTTCCAGCTGCTGTTTCAATCCATATTCTTTAGTGTTTCCTCTAAATTTGGAGCAAAATCCAAACCAGTTAATCAGACACAACGATTTTCACAGCACTGAAGTGAAAGACAGCACAAAGTTCTCTTCCTGGGTCATGTATCTGCAATTCTATAATATTTGATGATTTGATATGGAAGTGGAGGTCAGTGCATAGGATGTATTTACTCCTTTGCCCTGAACAGACTGGGTGTGCGCAGACCTACGAAAAATGTGTAACTGAAGTCCCAACAGCATTTTGCAAAAAGTGGAGAAATTTAAGGGTAAGTGCATGGCCACAGTAGCAGAAACACACAGAAAGGCTATTCCACATTCCTGATTTGTGGTTTATGAAGGTTTATCTAACTGTGTTTCTGAAAGTGCCTCTGGAAATGCTGGAGTATCCCCGAGTGGAGCAGTCCTACCTGCTGTAGGTACATTACATCTGCCCCGTGAAAAAGGCATCACCAGGGAAAAGACTGAGTTTGGGATTTGCATTTTTATTGACCTTTTTCAGTTTTTATATAATTTCTGTGGCAGATAGTTGGTAATATTGAGTGAATGAAGTTCTTCAAGTTGCACTGAATTCTGCAGCCTTTCAATACACTCTCCTACAGTTTGTGAAGCAGGTCTACTCCTAATTAGAATCACTGTTGGCACAACTCATCAATGGAGAAGCCAGATAGAGAGCTGGTTCATACAGGAGATTGCTGTATACAGATTATTTACATATATGCTTAATTTTAACCACCAAAATTTTAACCCCATATATAAGTCAACACCTATAGAAGGAGAAGCTTCCTGGATTGGATCAGAGAAAGATTACTAGTAGCCTGAAGAACTGGAAAACTTAGAGATTTCAGAGGCTTCTCAAAAAAGTTATATTTACACCCTGATGAGCCATATACACCTGCAGAAAAACATCATGTCTATGATCTTTTAATTATTATTAGCAATTAGGATGGATACAGATCTTAAAATCTCTGCTTTCCTGACTGCCATGGTATCTAGCTTATTTTCTTAAAATTGGTATTCACATTCCAAAAAAACCCCATTTACTTCATACTGCCACAAGTTTACAGAACCTCTAGAGTAAAGGGAATTCTTTTCTCTACCTCCTTGCCTTTTAGACCACACAGCATAGCACTGGTGCATTATATTTTATGGTTGCTACTGATCTACTCAGACATTCCTGTGTCTGCCACTGCTGTGCAAACTCTGGGAATAATCCAAAGTTTTAACTGATTATTTATAATTTTGTTTGCCCTGTCAATGGTAAGATTTAAAAATGTAAAACTTTTTTGTTCTATTCAGCAAGTTCCTGTGCAAGAATGTATGAGTGCAGATATTTTCTGATTATTACAATACTAAAAACTTTCCAAAAAGGTTTGATATTGAGAAGTCTAATATTAAAGATAGTCTATGACCTCTAAGCTCATCTAAATCCTATATTGTCTAGGAAGAAATATTTCTACAATTACAACCACAATTTTAACCCTATTAAATCTAAACTGAAAATTTCATGCCAGGTAATTCTAATTCTTAACACTAAATTCTAGTTTAAATCTAATTCAAACTTTCCTGATTCATCCATTCTATCATAACCTCTAGAAAGTAAAGAAACAATAAACATTAGGGGATTACTATTGAAAGCCTATTAAGAGAGCTGGCTCACACTTAAAAAACAATTTAGTGTTTCATAACTGGAATTGGATTTAGTAATATTTGCCATTGGGAATGGGCTTTTGTTTCTACAAATCTAATTCCAACATACAAAATATGCATCTCTTTTTATCTCAAATGCAAATAAATTACCCAATTTAAGCTCTGAATTTAATGAGAAAGATGTTTTGAAGCCTTAATCATAATTACATTCCAGAACTCCAAACGTGTTCAACTTTGTGCAGAACTTGACTCAGAGATTGATTCAGATTTATTTCTGGTCATCAGCTGTTTTTTCATGGGGGAGGACTGTTTGTTTGTTTACTTGTTTGTTTGTTTTTCTGCAGTGTGAAACTCAACCAAGATTTGACATTTGGTGTGGGGTCAAAACACTTGAATCCGAAACTTCCTCTGGCGTTCAAATCAGTCTTTCACTTTTTGAGCTTACCCTTCTTCCAGATGGAACAATTTTGGAAACAAAAGGTAGTGCTACAAATGCCTTGCTACAGAAATTAGTAACCAGTTCACCACTTTTCTAAAACATTTTTGCTGCTGTAACCCCATGACCTCACACATACAATTCATTCTCTAGGGCTTTTTAGCAGAGTCTGTATGAGTGAGGTTAAAGCTTTTTTCAAGCACCAAAGAGAGCCCTAGATATGCAGTAGGAAAGCAACCAGGTAATTACTTTTTCTGGTAATTCTGTACAGAGTTTTGTCTAAAAAATAATTCCTGGAGATAAAAATCTTGTGTTTTGTTGAGCTTTTTTTTTGATTTTAATTCATGGTTCTGCCTATTTTTATTCTTGTCTGATTCTTTTTAATGTGTGCCTAACTCTGCAGAACCGGGCATGGGGACTGCTCATTTCTGCCTGCAAACATTGGCCATTAGGACTTTAGTGAGAGTTTCACTCATTCTTTATAGTTTCTTTCCTACATGCTATGTACTCTACTGGGTTCAAGACAAAGGAAAATTAGTCCTTGTATGATTTATGCTTGTGCAGGGACAGATTGTCCTCTGGTGTAGCTCTATGGTTACTGACAGAGAGATGCCAATTTAGCCTGCTGAGGATGTGACTTCCTGCAGTCAGCATGGAGGTAACTGTAAGCAAGATGACTTTCAGGAAGAATTGTAAGCATTCATCATTTAAAAATGTCTTTGTGAGATTAAAACAGGAAGAATGTATCATTTTAATGTTTATGTTTTTTCAGTCTCTAATATCTGTACTTCTCAATATTCTCTCCCTGCATATAAACACATATCCATGCATAAATATCCAAATACACTTATAAACAAATATCATGTCTGCAGTGATCTAAAAATACTGACATGAGTGACAACCCCAGAGGGAAAATAACAAAGAGACTGAAGAAGCCTGTATCCTGAATCGCTATATAATCTTATTATAGCAAAGTAGAAAACACTGAAGGAGAATTCTCTCTGGAGAATAACAGCAGAGTAGGCAATGGGCAGGTTATACAATAAGTTTTTCACTTCTTTAATGTGCTACACTGTCTTAGCATCTACACTCTATTTTTCTTGTGTGTTTCCTCAAGCAAGTAATTATTTAAAGAATCCATTTAAAAATAACAACAAATATTGCAGGTTATTATGGAAGAATAACACAAAGCAATTCATAATTTTATGATTCCTTTTATATGTAAAGAAAAAGATGACCTTAGAAACCTGTACTTTTCCTAATTGTGATTTTAGTTTTTTCTTTTTTTTATGCAAGTAATATACGCTATAGGTGGAGAGAAGCCAAAGCAATTAATCAGAGAACTGTTTGATGGTAAAAGAAAGATCAATCACTAGAGAAAGAAAGGTACAAAAAAAAAAAAAGTTTGATGAAAAGAGGGCAATTCTTCATCCTTTTTTTTTTTATTCCTAATATGGAACAGGAAAATTAATAATTTTTCTTTAAAGTTTAAAGGAATCACCAAAGGGTATAATGATAGAAAGTCTCAAAGTAAATTATATTCATTATAAAGTGTTAAACAGTCGCTCTCTTGCCTGGTAAGGAAAAAAAAATACAAAAACAAAGGAGTTGTAAAATCCCACACTCAGATGAAAACACAGGACCATGTGAAAAAGTGTTCAATCATTTAAAGCAAGTTTAGTAGGCATATGTCCCTTTCACAAAAGGCACACAATAGCTGGCATCCCTCAGTGATTCCCTCTCTGCTAAGAATGAGAACAGATTGAATGCAGATGAAGATCAAACCAGCCTCACATCTCTAGAAGTGGTGGGTGAAGGTTAGAAAATGTAGACAGAGCAGTGCAGGAGAGCAACAAAGCTGTTGTACGTGCTGCCAGGCAAAGGTTTTATAAGCTCGGCGTGAGACTTATTGGTATTTACTTCACAAGCAGAGCTGTGAATTGCAAAACAAAGCATGCCCCAGAGATGCTCTAGAGGAAAACTTTCAAACTTGAGTATGCCTGGAAAAGAAAAAGAAGAATGATTCAATAGGGAAAGCACAAAGTTTGATATATCTGATCACAGTTCTGTGCTCAGTCACAGGCTTTCTGCCTCATCAGGTCAAATATAAAGATTAGATTCTTGAGACAGACATGTTTAGGTCCAAAAATATGGAGTCTGCATATAAAACTTGCAGTATCCACATTTCTTTTACTGGTTGTGCACAATGCCTAAATCATTAGAACAAGTTCTGCATGTCTTTGCAGCAGAAAATTTTCAAAACTTTTGCCCAGTTGGCCTTCATATGTATAAACATTAACAAGTATCGCAGTCACACTTCTTGTGTTCTTCCTTCTCTACCTTCACCCACTCCAAAACACCACTGTAGGACATGTCACTTTCATTGGAGGTCAGAAGTGCAATTTCATGCTTCTTCCCCTCATGAAGGGATGTTCTTCTGACTCTCAGCTCAGTGCCTTAGCTAAGAGCCTTCTTGTTACACCAGTGACAAGCCAACATTTATTATGCAGGTGATTCTAGAAGTTAAAACACTTGTTTTAAAAAGGAAATGGAGGGAAGATATGCAATTCTGGATGTGAGACAGATAGACTTGGGGTTAGTCTTTGCCTGCTGACTCCTTTCCACATTTCACACACCTCTTTATAAACAGATAAAAACTTAAAATATATTACATTCATACATTGACCCTAATCACCTCTGGAAATATCACTTATACCCTATCAGGCTCGCAATTCAGTTTTACCACGTGACATTTTCACTCTGAGGGCCTTCAAGCCTTATGTCTCCTATATATTTTGAAATAGGGTTTTTTTTCCACCAGTTATTGTGAGGTTTATTGTTTGGTGTTTTGCTTTTTTTTTTTTTTTTTCTTTTTAGTAGGTCTATTGCTGAGATCCATGGGAAAATAACTACTGCTATTTATTATATGAATTACTGGATTAATATCCTTTTCTATCTCATTCCCTGAAATTTCTGTATATCCATCACCAAGAGTTTTTGTGATCTCAATTGACAGTGATTGCCTCGGTGAATTTCTGGAATCTTCAAAGCAAGGATCATCTTGAAATGACTGAGATAAAAGAACAGTTCAAGCCAGTTTTTACACACAGCTTTCCTGGTAATTGCTTTCCTGGTAATGGCATGAGCAGTGACTTTCTGTAACTAAACTTCTGTAACTAAAGTTCAAATTTAGGATTATCCAGTTGTGGAACTATAATCCAGACTAGTTCATGTGTACATGTCCTAACTCCAAATTTTAACATCACCAATTTTGCATGTTAAACTGATACTGTCTACAACTTTCTCACAGGAAAAGGTTGAGGGGGAGGTACTGATCTTTCTATGGTGACCAGGACAGGACCCAAGCTGTGCCAGGGGAGGTTTAGGCTGGATATCAGGAAAAGGTTCTTCATCCAGAGGGTGTTTGGGCACTAGAACAGGCTCCCCAGGGAATTGGTCCCAGCACCAGCCTGGCAGAGTTCAGAAAGTGTTTGGACAATGCTCTCAGACATTGGTGTGACTCTTGGGCTTGGTGCTGTGCAGGGCCAGGAGTTGGGCTTTGATGATCCTGGTGGGTCCCTTTCTGGGTCAGGATATCCTATGATTCTATAATACAGTGGAACTCTTTTTTTTAAAGCAAATACCTGAACTCTGCGTATACACATAATATTTATAAATTTGTGTTTGAAAATGTGGCAACATTATACATTAAATCTACACTTACCTCTGCATGGCTTTTGATTTTTCACAACATGAAGAAGTTTTGATGTTATATTGTTGTATTTCTGATTCATTTTTGTGCCTTTTTTTCCAATCTCAGGATTTTGTTCATTGCGTCAATCTGTCAGTTCACACTTAAAGATGTATTTTGTGAACCTGTAAAATTGAAAACTAAACCTCTGAAGTTTTTTCAAATAATTACAGGCACTCTCTCTTTTTTCTGCTTTCCAATTAGATCTGGTTTAGTTTTTATTTGACAATTTTCATTTTAGTATTAAAATTTAGGACCCATAATGTTCCAACATACATTCCAGATTGTACTTTGCAGTAATTTTATGCATCAGTTTCCATATCACAAAAGTTTCAGGCATCCAAAGAGATGCAGTGATTTTCCAGTGGCAGTATTCTTTATATATATATATATAATTTTATATTATATTATATATATATATACACACACACACACATATATATATATATATATATATACATAAAATGTATATATATATACTGTGTAACTCTTTGAAATCTAGAGCATAGGATTTTCTATTCCCAAAAAGGGTTTCCAAATTTGTTTGTTAAAAAATACCACTTTTGGTAAGATACTTACATCCAGTTTCAGTCTAGGAAATTCTAGATTAAGTCCTCATTTTTAGCACATTTCAGAATTCACATGTGCTGAGAAAAGATTCAGTGATAAGTCTCAGAATATTCTGGTACAACAGGATGGTCTAGGGGAATATAACCATGTAAACAACTAGCCAGGCTGATTGCAGATAAGCAGTTGCTCTTGACACTAAGCAGATTAAAATAATTATGAGATATGTTTATCTCAGTTAAAGAATTTAATTCTGGCTGTTTACAAAAATGTCTGTTGTAACTGCTTACATAGATTTCAGCTCCTGTTCAGTATCTGGGTATACTTTGCATTCTGTGATTCAAGAATTTTGACTTGTGGCACTTGGTCCGTGTCACAAAGAGAGAGTGGTGCTTCTTTACTGAGAAGGAGAGAAGACAAAAGGAGAAGGAGAAAGGAGAAACTTTCCCCAGAAAAATACACTAAGAACTACTTGTTCTGGTATTTCTGGAGGAAACACCATGATAGTCTTGCTGTGACTAGAATCGAAATACTCAAATGAAGACTTTGCAAGGAAAGGCAGAAAATATTGTGTGAAGGATAGAAGAGCAGCAAGCTGGGTCTGCTTTTATGGCAGCATCCAAAATGAGATGGATAGGACACAGATAGAAGTGTGGGATGAGACCATTCATGCATAGTAACAGCGTTATTCCAGCTTAGGAAGAACTGCACAAATAAAAAATTTTACAATAGATATTTCATGTTAAGGTTCATCTTACAAAACTTACTTAAAATTGAGATAAACCGGACAAATAAAGCTTGCCAATCTTTTCAGTTCTAAGTGATATTTAATAACAAAATATCCTTTATTTCTTTGGGTAAATCTCTACTTCTCTTTTGCTGTCTCACAGGAAAATGGTTGATTTTCTCAGTTTTTGACCAGCTCTTAGATTTTTAAAAATTTTTCTTGCTTTACGGTGCTCAAATAATTAAACTCTGAAACATATTATCTACAGCCATCTGGGATTCTGGGAGGCAATTAATGAAAAATTAAGCAGTCCTAGAAGCATCTTCAGTGATCTTGGTCTCTACAGCAATTGGTGTCTTGTCTAAAGCTTTTGGGTCCAAGATAATATGAACTTTCCTATGCCAAAAGAAGAGATATTTTTACAAAGTAAGCAGTTCCAAAAATTTGATCCACTTGAACTATCACAAAAGGGATAAAAAAATTATTCAGTAATAACATTTGCAGTAAATAATGAAGGACTGCTCCTTTATTTCCACTCATCTTTTTTTCTTTCCTTTTTTTTTTTCCTTTTTTATTTCAATATTTGAGATATGAAAATTTAGGAATAGGACATTAAATAATAACATATTATCAGAGTGTTATTCCTTCATCTCACATCAAAATTATCACATTGTAAATTCTTAAGAGGTTCCACTTCTTAATAACATGTTTCATTGAAAAATATCACAATTGAAATATGTTGACCAATTTTAAAAGGCATTGGCCTTTACTTGTACACAAATTCTACCAATGGATGCTAAGAGATATAAATAATAGAAAGCAGAAAAAATGGAAAAAAAAGTAGTTGCTGTCACAAAATCAGGATGCAATGTAATTTGTGAATCTGACACTATGGTTTTAAAAGCACTATAGAAATAAAATAAATTATAATAATTTGGGGTAACCTGTGGAGATGTACATGAAGTCAAAGAAAATTAGAATATATGAGTAATGTCTAGAAACATTGTACAAATTCGAGAGGAGTGAAATGTCTCTAAAACCCATCTAATCAAAACCACGTCTACTGTATTTCTGAACAGAAATAGCAAGATCTCTAGTTGAAAATAATTAATTGGGAAAAATCTCTGCATAAGTCCCTATTTTTGAACAATTATGTCTAGCAGATCACTCAGGAAAACAGGTGTAAACTTGCATTGGTAAGGGATATTTCAGGGTTTTCTTTTTTGTTACTGAAGCAAAAGCCATCACACATAATCTAAAGGTTTTCATGGTCTAAGGGGAAAAATTCTTGTGATGAGAGGCTATCTAAATTAGATGTAATTCTTCTCTTTTAGTGATTAATTAACAAAATAGTATCAGAGTACAGATTCCATTAAGAGAAGTCTGTTGTTCTTTTTTTCAACAGAAAAAATCCAGTAAGACTTTAGAATATTTAGTCTTCTTGGAAGCTTTAACAGTACACTGTTACAGCTAGTTCAGGAGCTGTAAGGTTCACCAGCTAAGCTGAAAGTAAAACGTGTTTGTTGGGCTCTAAAAATAGTGTCCTAATGACCAACTTGGGTTTTAAAATACTGATGTTTATTTTTTAGGTGTCAAAGGTTTTAAAAGACACAACAAAACACAACATTCTCAAAAACAATTTTCAGAATACTGCCTCCTGCATAAAGCACAAGAAACAAATCACTGTGTAGGCATACAATTATATTTATGACCACCAGTTAAAAGACAAGCATTGCTTTAAGTTTTTGGGTGTTTTAAATAAGAGAAATATAGAAATATAAATATAAATAATAAAAATATGAATAATATAAATAAGTATAAATGTAAATAATATTTGCTGCACAGGTTGTTAAATGCTTTGCAATAGTTTTTGAGATTATTCTGCATCTATTATACCTATTTTATATATTTATATAATGACACCACTGTACCTTGTACTCCTGAGCAGCTGTCATGAAAAGATCAGTTCAAACATTTCCCAGCTGCATTGTACTCTGCCTGCCTGGACAGGGAGCACAGCAGAGCCGAAATGAATGTCTGCATTAGTCTCACATTTGTCTGACTTGTCTACACCACAAAGCATGGATCTCTTTATTATTTTTGTTATGGGCAAAGGTAAAAAGTATTGATTTTAGGCGCTGTGTGGATATTAAAAAAGCTTAAACTACATAGAAAATTTTTTTTATTCTAAAATGATGCTTTCAACATAACTATGTTGGCTGTTTGGATTATATTTGTTGCTGGGGTTTCTTTTCCTAAAGACAAGCCTAGTTTTGGCAAGTATTTAAGCACATAGACAAAAGTAGTTGTCTCGAAAACCCAAATTTGTTGGGTTATTTTTGAAGCTGCTAAACAATAAATACAGAGTTTTCTTAGTGTTTTATTTCAAAAAGGTGGAATTTACACTGTAGACTATTTAATGAACAAAAAAATAGATTAAATATACTGGTTTTGAAGAAGAAAAACAATCTGTACACATATTGTCTGTCAAATTATTGTAATTGCCACCCATTTTCCTTGCTGCAAATTACCCATTACAGAATATAAATAATGCCCTCTCAGAATTATTCTGACCATGGTAGCAATCTCCATTCTGAATGCCAAATCAAGAGCAAATCATTAGATTAATGTTAATGTAAAAGTGATGCGACATGAAATTGAACTCACAGTCCATTGTTTACATTTCACACATTCATGAGGGTAAAAAAACCTTCTCTTTTCTTACTGTGTCTGCCAAGTCTATCTCTTAGTGTGCTAAAAAGAAGAAAAAGAACAACCCTAGCTTTTTGCTATTTATTTTTATACCAGAGGTTGAAAATCAGCTTTTCTGAACAATAACAACAAAAATTACAGAATGTTGAGAATCTCAACACTCAAGTGCTTTTTATGACCTAAAGTTTTGTTTTACATCATTCCCTTTGATTTGTTTTGTGGGATAGCTTAGTGTAAGCATGAAATCAAACAATGAGGACTACATAACTTCAGGAAACATTAGATGATTAATAGAATATATTTCCTTTGTGCATTACTACAGGTAAAACCATATTTTGTGGAGACAACAACTGTCCTCAAGTCATGGTAACTTGCAGTATACACCTAATTGCAATGTAAGGATCAAATGGAAAGCAAAATTCAGCCCACAGTATATATATATATATATATATATATATATATTATTTCCACTTCAGAAGAAAATATTCCCTTTCTCTAAGTTTCTATTTCATGAACTTTAAAGAGTGGCAACAAATACCTATCCCTTTTGAAAATTAGAATTAATTTTCAAACACATGGACCTCGATATAACAAAAAAGTCAGGAAATAGGTTGGAAAGTTTTCAAGATATGACGAGAACTTTAAATCCCTGATCCTGCTGAAAGTAAATATTATGTTAGGTTCTCTGAAGAAAAATGGCCATAGCTGAATTCCAGTTTCTTCACTTTTTTATGCAGAAGAGAATTTTTAAAGTGGATTAGATGAGGACCAAGTGGATTATGGCAGAGATCTACATAAAATATGTTAAATTTTATTTTATATATAAAATAATATATAAAATAAAATCACAAAACCAAAACAAAATGACAAAAACGAAACAAATTTTTTTAAAAAAAGAAACTTTGGCCACAAGTTTGAGGTTTTCCATTTAAGAATTTGAGGACACAGCACCAATATATTCAGTGCTGGGTACCCAGTATAGGTAAAACATTGATTGGAGGGAGTTCAGGGGACACCATGGAGACTGTGAGGGCTGGAGAACTTTTCAGGTGAGGAGAAGGTTGGGGAGCTGGGCTGTGCCAGCCAGGAGCAGGATGGCTTTAGACAACACAAACAGCCCCCAGTAACCTGTTGTGGGTAACCAAGACGCCAGATCCACGCTCTTCATAAAAGACAATGGATGTAAATGTACAAGAATAGTTCAGAGAAGATTGCTCCCCATGAGAGATGCTAAGCCATGGCACAGATTGCTAAGAGAGGTAGTGCAGCGTCTCCATAGTTCAAGATTTTGGATACAACTGAATTCCAGCTGGTCCAAGCCCATAGCAGACCCTGCTGTGAGCAGGAGCTTAGACCAGAGACTTCCCAAGAACCTGTCCAGCCTCAGCTATACAGTGACCTTGCTGAACAAACAGGTATCTTTTTAAAGCTTGAAGGAGCCAGAAGGGCAGGAAAAATACTATAAATTAAAGCAGTCATAGCAATTCCTGTAACAAAATACAAATAAATTATGTAGGTATTTCCTGCCTTTCTTGATCAAGTAGGTCCATAACCTCTGAAAAACTTCTGTCTTAACAGATTTCAAAGCAAGGTGTGTTTCCATACTCAATAAGAGAGAAAGGTGGCTCCTTTCATAGGAGTATGAAATAGCCCTAGACATGACCCTTACTCTATTCATATTAATAGCTCTCTGGAACTATTCCTTTGCACAAGCATTTCCTGATCTCATTAACCATTACGTCGGTGGGACTAATTGAACAGAAAGACTTATGGCCTTGTTCAAAGCTGAATTTATTTTTTTCTCACAAAATGATATGGTATCAGTATCAAGAGTAATGTAATGCCAGTTGATTGATCTTTTCTGCAGAAGAAAGAATCATGTGGGAATCTAAGGAAATAATACCTCTCTCCTATTCTTATTCAATAAAGCTTGAAATGGAGCCTGAGGAAGAACAGATGAATTTATGCTGCTGCTATCTGAAAGCAATGACTTCTATAAAACTTACCATGAATAACAGGTGTTATTTGGAAGAGGGAACAGGAGGTGAAGTTTTATACAGGAATGCTAATTACTCTCAACCGTGTTCAAATATAAACATTCTTAGTCTCCCTCTTTATCATAAATAGAAAGGATTTGATCAATGTCTTAAACATGTTACTCAGATAAATTGTCTATTTAGACTCCAATCTCTCCACATTTTTTTTTTTCCATTCATCTTTCCATTTAGTTCAGAAAACACTTCATCATATCATTGAATATGCTGGGACCAACCATGATCATTGGATCACTGATTCCACACAGGACAACCTAAAAGTTAAGCTACATATCTAAGAGTATTGTCCAAATTCTTCTCAAACACTGACAGACAGTCACTGGGTCATGGGCCGCTTCCCTGGGAGAGTTTTCCTGTGCTAGACCACCTTCTCAGTGAAGATATTTCCAAATATCCAGTCTGGGCTTCCCCTGACACAGATTTGAGGCATTGCTCACCTCCTATAATGGGACAGCAGAGAAGCACCTCCCTCTTTGCTCCCCCTCATTAGCAACTGGTATGCAGCAAAGAGGTGACCCTCAGTTTCCTCTGCTGAGGAAAACAAACCTGTATCCTCAGCCTCTACTCCTGAATTACACCTTCTAGTCCTTTGTCCATCTTCCTTGACCTCTTTTGGACACAAACTAATATTTTTATATCCTTACATCATGGAGCCCAAGACAGCACACATACTAGAGGTGAGGCTGCACCAGTGCTGAGTGTAGTGGGGCAATCACTCCTTTCCACCAGGGAGCTGTACTGTGCCTAATGCACCCCAGGGTACTGACACCTCGTCTGGCTGCCAGGGCACGTTGTTGGCTCGTGTTGAGCTCACCATCAACCACATCCCCCAGATCTCTTCCTGCAGGGCTGTGCTCCAGCCACTTGGCCCCCAGTCTACATACAATCTGGGGTTATAATTTCCCTGGTGCAGAATCTGATATTTGTCCTTAATTCATGCCACTGAAGATGTAGATATGCTCACAATATAAAAACCTGTGAAAGCACTTTGTGGTGCCATGTACCAAATAATTTTTTGTCTGTTCCATCCAAAGCTTTATTTTAGAAAACAGATTTCACCCAGCATCCTTTCCAGCAGCTCACCCCACTGATTTTGCTTTTCCCCATTTTGCAGCTCTAGCTTTTGTTACAAGTTGAAAGACAAACAAAACACAATAATAAGAAAGGAATAAACTTAGGAAATTATACCAAAATATTGCAATTTTTTATGCAAAAGAATGATATATGAGGATTACCGTTTTCTGTTATACCATTCTACTTCAAACAGAGGAATGTGAGAAAAGTATTGGAGCTTCTGTAGGGAGGAGTCTTTGACTTTTTTATTCAAGCAAGGCAAAAAATGCAGGAAGACATGATGTACATATTAAAAACTACAGGTAGGCTAGCAGAAGTGGTACAGATATTTCTAATTACTCTTTCAGATGATGAAAAACAAAGAAACATTGCACTTAGTGCAGCCCTCTGGGTTTTCCTCCCTGTCTTAATCTAGCCTGTAATTAACAGTAAAAATAGTTTCTGCCATCCAGAGATCTTTGTAGCAATAAGAAAAAATAAAATCTTAAAGTTTATAAATTATTTAAAAATCATAATTTCTACCAGATACTGGTAACTGACAAGAATCAGGAAAAAAATAAATTTTCCAAATATAATAACACCAGACACCCTTCTAGAAAAGACCTGTGGTTTTATGTTGTCCATTAGATTCCCATGCCACTAAGCAATTTCAGAAAATCCCTATTACAGACAATTAGAGGCTAATCACCACCAGGAAGAGTCTTTGTCCTGGTTTAGGACAAATTTTGAGGGAAAACCTCCAAAGGAGGTCCCTCTAGAAAGCAAGTTCAAGTGGCTCCTACCCCTACTGCTCTGGGAGAAGATTTCCTTGGAGAAAAGTGGAAAACCCTGTCTATTTAAGAAGCAAAGTATTCACAAGTATGAAAAATGAATAATATTAAGCAATAAAACCTCTCACTGTTCTGAAGAGATGGCAAATTCAGAAAGTCCTTGTCGTGGGGTGTAGCTCAGCTCGCTCAGTCTCTTATCAGTCCCTCCAGTGCTGGAAAATGCTGCGTCCTGGGCCTGGTGGGCCACAGGTGTGAATTCCTGGTGCTCTTCTGGGTTTTCAGTCCAGAGCAGGGCCAATCAGTTCTAGGAAAAGAAAAACCACAGTCCAGGGAACTTCTCTGCCTCAGCTAGCTAAAACTAAAAGCAAAGGAGAGCTCTGTCCCGCTGTCTGTCCATGCTGCAGACAGCACAGTCCAGGAGCAGGACGTGGGGTAGTGAGGGCTCTTTCCCAGCACGAACTGAAGCTTTTTCTTTCCTCTCTTCGCTCTCAGAGCCAGTCGTAAATGTGCAGAAATTAACATCCAGCATAAACAGAACAGGCCACTGGGGATACAAGCGTCATAAAGTCACCCCAGCACAGTCGCCTTTCTAACTCCTGTTCCATTTTAACTCCTGAAGAATTATGATTCTCCTCCTTTCAAAAGCATTAATTCCTGATAGAATTCTTCTCTAATTCACATATATTCCCCACCTTTCTTTGATTTCCTTCTATCTCTAGTCCTGTCTATATCATGCAGTAATGAGCTCTGCAGACATTTCCTAGTTTGTTGAAAATACCTTGTTCCATTTGTTTTTTGTTTTTTTTTTTAAATTTATTTTTGCCTTCTTATTTCTGATCTGTAGTATAGGGAACCTTCCATTTCTTTGACAGTATATTGCTTCACATATCTGCCTCACTTATTTGTGCTCAATTGAGTAGCCTCAGAAAGTCTTTGAAAAGCCTATAGAAAGTCTTTAGATTTCAACCTTCAATCCATATATTTAAACAGCTTTCTTACTTGTGTACAATTTTACATTCTTCACAAACGATGGGGAAGGCACTTTTTATGGGATCAAATATGTTTGATTAGAACAATATCTCAGCTTTTGACAAAAAATAACTACAGTATTATTCTAAAGGACATTCTTCTTGTTGTTTTATATATATGTGTACGTATATATGTGCATAAATTTATAAGTTTCTTGCAGAGTTTCATTATTTGGATGGTTATCTCACATTTTCAAATGCAACTACATCACAAACTTATTCAGGTTCTAGCACAATGGGCTTATATTCTACTTGAAGTTCCCAAACACTCTGAAAATATTAATTATCTGTTGTTATGATTGGTCCCAGATCTTCCACAGTAAAATTAAAAATCTTAGAACGTAGTAAGATATTATAATCTATCACTTTGCTGTACTGTACCAGAAGGCATGAAGAATTCTGTTGTTAAAAAAATGTAAAATTTCTTGTAAAATCTTCAAAAAATAGTAATGAAAAAAAAACAAGCAAGGGAAATATATGGGAAAAATGTGGTTGATATTGATATTGCATATTTCTGCACACTGAATGGTAAGAAATGTTCAAGAACTGCTCCTCTTTGAAAAAATATGACCTCCTGTAATACTGCCACGGTCAGATAGACCTTTAGTGAACTTCTGAGCAAATAATCATCATGTGAGTTGAAAGTGCCTAAGGTCAGTTTTAACTGAAGCCCCAAATTTCTGTAGAATTTCAAGTGAGGTTAGAAGAATAAATTCAGAATACAAATACTGTAACTGGCACCTCTCAGCTAGTTCTTCCATTTTTCTCCTTCCTCGCTCCTGCCCTTCTATCTTTCTCTTTATTCTTTTCCTTATTTCAAATATACATATTTAGGTTGCATAGTGGCAGGCTTCCAGGCAAAGAAGAAACTCAAGGGGGAAAATTTATTCATAAATTAATTGCAGTAGGAATACTATATAGTACCCATTCTTAAATTCAAAGGCAAGAAAGTCGTTATCTGTGAAGAGAAAAAGTAAAAATATGCTGAGCATGCCTCTCCATGTTAATTATCTTGGTTACACCTACAACCTTGCACATTTGTATGCTCACCTTGTCATTCTGTAGAATCTGAACCCCTGATATTGAACAGCAGGTGCAGGGGGAAAGTATAAAAGAAAGTTAAATCAAAGGTAGGATTGAGTGTCTTGTAGAGATGGCACTAGGAAAACAGGAGATCTAAAGTCAGTTCTTGATTTTGCTGTGTATGCACTGAAGAGCAAGTCTCATTTCCTTCTGCTAATCTTTCTCCTTACCCATAAAACACTGATGATACCTTACTTTATTCAAACTTTTTTTTTAGTCAGTTTGTCATTTAGTCTATGAACTTTTAGGGGGGAGAGATGTGTCTTACTAGAGACTTATGTGGAACTGTGCACAAAGGGACTTGTCAGCTGAGAATTCTCAGCTCTAGCAGAATACTGAAAAGCAATAACAGGCAAAGCAGAATAAAGATGTTCTTACTTCAAGTATCAAGTACAGACAGGTATAATATCACTGAATTTAAATAGGAAACTGAAGGGAGAATAGCAATCAACACAACACTATCCACTTATCTTTCAGAGAGCTTTAAAACAGAAAAAGTGATAGAAAGATCTTGCAGCTATTATATCTTTCTGATTTTATTTCCTAAGCCTGAATGTCAGTGGTTAATGAATTGTATTTTGATTGCAGTTATGTGATGTACTTTGTATTTCCAAGTTTCTGGTTTTCCCTTTCCTATATGTATCGGGGTGTGTGTGTATATAAATATATATATATATATATATGCATGCATACATACAAATTTATATAATATATACACACTATATCTACATTCATATTTAACACTGAAGTACATTTCTGTTTAGAACAAGGGGAATTTCCTTTTGATTTCTTAATGAGGACACATTAGATGTGATGGGATTTAAGTGGTTGATCTGAATAGTCTGCCTGCAGTTGCTGAATGTGTTGAAAGGTCAGCAAATTCATAACTGCATTTGAGCTTTACTTTTGAGGTCTGTTAAATAATTTCAGTGGGACAAAGCTTTAGACTGACTCACTGTGGAAGAAAGACATGGTGCATTAAGAGTAGCCTGTAAAATGCCAAATGCTGGGGTTTTTTCATAGCTGATAAAAGTTAAAAGACGGAAACACATTATCCAGGCCTTCTAGAAAAGGAGAAAATATGCCAGCACTGTAGTGCTGCTTGACAAGTTGTTATTCAACAGGCAGTTTGATGGGGACAGCTTCACAGGCAGCATAGGGTTAATAAAGTTTAAGTTTTATATGGCTACAGCTGCCTTTAAAATTTGTAAGGTACTTACAAGGTAATTTCAACATAAAAATAAATAGGTCTTATGAAAATTATCTGTTAAAAATTTAATTATGTGTTAAACTTACTGACACAGAAATATGAAACTTCCATATGAAAAATGCTTTTAAACTTTGAATTTTTTGTATTTCAATATTTTGTAGTAAAATAATGACCTTATTAATAAAAGTAGTGCCGATTTGGCATCAATTTTCTGACTGCTCACTCACTTGGCTTCTTTTTCTACTTCTTTTGTGTTTTTAGGAAGCTAAGGGGTATGTCTGAGTTACACCCAAAACCAAACACAGAGAAATCCCAACTATTTCTAATCAGAAGTCAGATCTAGTGTTGAGGTTGATTTTGCAGTTTCTAATTGTGAATTTTGATTAATTTTGGTTAGTCCTTTCAATGAATGCAGCTGATAATACGCTCATGTTGTGAACAGTGGCTTACATCCTTAAAGTGGAACATGAGATTTCCCTTTCATATCAAGTTCAGCCTGTTCAGATCTGTGTGAATAAACACATGAATAGCACTTACAGGAGAAAAGCATAAAAATCATAAAGCACTGAAAAGTTAATTAATTTTCACATCTGTTCTTTTAAAGAAAAAAAAAAATATTGCTGTAGTTCTCATTCTGCTAAAGTCTCTATTGGGCTTTAAGCAGGGCTCACAGTTTTTGTGCTGTTATCTTGTTATCCTGAACAAGATACCCTAAGCAAGTGAATTGCTGACAGAAAATGAACTGCATGACCCCAAAGGTCACCTGCCAATTGCTGTGTTGTTTTTTAAAAAAATCCTTCTCAATTTGGTCTCCATTTTTTGAGCAGATCTTGGGAAATCTCAATGCAGACCTGTTTTAAGTACAATCCCCAGTACCGGGTTGGGAATGATGCCCTCTGCTCTGCACAGGCAGGCCCATAAAAACATGCCTTGAGCAAGTATATCATCCAGGTAAAACCAAAACCAAATATTCCATTTTTCCAAATACTTTTTTGCTGTTTTATAAAAATTGAAGGACAAAATTAATTAACCCTTTTGATATTCTGCAACTTCTTTTACTTTTTCAGGTTTTTGGTGTTTTTTTCCATCTAATTTAATCAGTCCAGTAAATAGACATATTTTTAATGCTGTTGTTGTTGACAAATTATTGATTTTCACTAAAGTTTTTCTTCATCTCCAGAACTCTTCTGTTTAGTTTACCAGGATGCAAAATTTTTCCTTAACCAACTTGAAATTCTCCTTCTGCTTCTCTTCCCGCTTGGCTTAGTGTTTTTTATACTAAAACAGTATTAAATATACTCTGTGATTAATATTTTAATGGAAATATAAATATATTTACTCCTATTGTACTTTGATTTGGATACTATTCTTAAAAGAATCCATTTTACTCTTTAAAAAGTGAAAGCTAGGCTCCCAGTTGAAGATTTTGCACCTTGTTAAGAAAAATGTTACCGTACCCATCTCAGATCAGGTGGTATTCTGGACTCTCCCATAGCAGTCCCAGGTCCCAGTTCCCATTAACACATTCTCCTTTGCCCCCTTTCTCCTGAATTATGAGATTTCAGCTCTTGGAGAGCCTGGAAGTACCTGGAAAGAGCATTAGCCAACTTCATTAGTGCAAGAGAGAGAGATATAAGGATTGCAGAGAAGAACTGATATATTAAGAAACCTGTGTAACAAACTTAGAGCATCAACACACTTGGTGGTACAGAAGTTTTAATAAGTTTCAGAAATAGTCTCATCCCCTCCAGCAAACTGGGTAGCACCTGGTGGAAAAAATTCCCAAGTGGAGAAATATTTGGTGTGGCTCTATTCAGGTGTTACTCAGAGATCTCCAGGATTGCAGAATTTGGCATTGTCAATGAGATTTTCAAATAGTGGGCTTTGGCAAGGTTACAATTTGAGATCCTGCTATTACACAAATAGGTTTGCATTGTGCTCTAGAAAACCTTTGCTTTTTCCAAAACTGTTGATCATCTCTTCCTGTCTCACACAAAGAGCTTCGAGTTGAAAAAGGATGATAGAAAGCCTAAAGAGAGTATGACAGTTTAACAGAAGCCTTGGAAGGAAGTCACAGGAAAATTTAATAGTTGTTTCCCTTAACAGCCTTTGTAGAAAATATCTGTTATTTTATTTATTGCTATAAGTATAGTGTTTATTTTAAACACTGAATGAGCTTTCTTTCTGTCTTGAAAAGCTGGATCTGAGAACTGCCATGGTTGAAATATTTTAAGAAGAAAAATAATGCAGTTTATAATAAAGCTTAAAACTCCAGTGGGTATCAAGTTTACGCAGTCTGGAAGATAAAACAAAGGTCCAAAAATTATAATCTATTGAGCAGTTATATCTGTCAGTCTTAAAATAAGGGAAAGAGGAAAGCTTCTACAAAATCTGTGATGAAGAATTCAAAGAATGGCTCTGTGAACTTCTTCAATACTGCCTAAGAGAACAAAAAGAAAAAACACCCAAACAAAGCAAGAAAATGGTACATTCTCAAAAGTTTTGGCATATAATCCATTTTAACATGCATTGACCACATCATTAAGGTATAAAAAATCTATATGAGAACTAGATATGGTATGTTTTTCCCTTCATTTGAAATCACTATAGACAGAAAATATTTGGCCATCGTGCAGTGGGTAACGTGCAGGGCAAGGGGAGGATACAGAATTGCAGATAGGTGGGGAGAGGAAAAGGAGGATGACACTGCCCTATGATCCAAGAATAATCTGTAACATGGGAGACACATGTGGCTTACTTCAGAGCAGACAACTCAAACTAGAGGTATCCACATCCTAACTTCATAGCTCAAATGCCTTCAATTTTAAGGCCAGCTTGTCTTTTCCAAATGAACTCCAGTCTTTATACTTTCTAAGATACCAAGTCTAGAAATACTGTAAAAGAATGGTGGTTGGGTTTTAGAGTGGGGGTGAGCTTGTTCGCTTTTTTAATTTGATTTTTCAAAAGTAGAGCAAAGCCAGTTCTTTGCCAAGAAGGTAAATAAGGTAACTCCAGAAAACCCCAAGCACCCACTGGGAAAAAAGAAGTCATAAGCCAGGAAAAAATTAAGCTTAACTGCTTAAGGTAATTGAAATGGGTAGAAATCATGGATACAGACAAGTTATCTCAGCTACAGTCACACTATGTAGTACTCCTCTGTTTAGGCACAGCTGGGTTGTGCTGGGTTGAAAATGGAGATTTTGTGCCAGCTGCAGAGGGGAGGGAACAGCAGAGAGATGCAAGAAGCAGGACTGGGCTGAGGAGTGCAATGGTACAGAGCCAGAGCTGAGTGTGAAGTATCAATTGTTAAACAAAACCCAAATACCTTGCTAAAGTTTCACTCCAGCAATCAATTTAGGGCACTGTCTGGGAATGGAAGGGGATGGGGATAGAGTAAGGAAGGAACAAAGGAAGGGAAAACAAAAGTCTTCATCTTTTCTGGGACCTTAGTGCAATCCTTTCTGCAATGAACACTTCAGGGACATGACTTTTACATACCAGATCAAGGATCAGTCCAACATCCTATGTTAGAAAAGAACCAGTTCTAAATGCTTTAGAAAGGCAATAGCAGATTAGATTGTATCTCTAAAGGTCTCATTTACTCTCCACACATCTCTGTGGCAAAGCTATTTTCATCACTTAAAGCCAACATCTTCCCCAAAATATAAAGAGGTTAGAAACTAAGATGGTAAAATAAATTGGATTTTAATACTGAGATTACATCATGCATTTGAATCATTAGCAGCCTTTTTTAAAGAAAACTGGTAAGTTTAAGAAAGCATACAATTATATGAAGAGTGTCAAGAAAAAGAAATAGTTACAAAATTTATAATGTGACTGGTGACAGGACTGAATTTACAGAATAAATATACCATTCCAAAAAAAGGGACATACGTTTGTTTGTGACACCCAGTCCTATGAGCAAGAGAAGTGGTCAACACTGTCTGTGTCAGATCATTCTTTTCAAACTCACTTTAATTTTCCATCATCCCATGGAGAGTTCACAGGGATGTCTTGGGTGGTGGCTGAGGCCTAGTACACTACTGTTTTAGACAAGCAGCACGTGAAGAATCTCTCTAAACCTCCACTGTTGTTTCTCATTATATACTTTCCTCTGGACATGATCTTATGTCTTTTAGCATAGAAAACATGGGCATTATCAGGTCCTGAAAAGCAGATTTTAGAAAGTCAAAATCAGAGACATAGTCCAAAAACCCATTAATAAAAGCCCCTGTCCATTCTGCAAGGGTTCAAAACCTGCTGGGCATTTTGACAGCTAGAGGAATCCTGCTACACCTCTGTTTAGGCTTTTGACTAATAAGTTTTCCAAGGAAAGGATGCTCAGAGGAGCTCATTGACATTAATGCTGTGCCTGATACCTGCCATTAGAACAAAGGTGCTACGTCAGCATAAAGGATCACTATGAACGTTTAATATTCTTTAGCTTCAGTGATGGGAGTGTTCCTTTCAGAACAGAGGGTCCTTTGTACAATGATCCCCTGTGAGATATTAATCACAGATGTCCTTCAATACACAGCATATATTGAGAAAAGCCATGCCTGTATCCATGAGCACACACCCTTAGGACCACACACTGCACATTTTATTCATAGGTGCAGGTAACATGGCCTTGAAAACAACTCATAGGGAAAGGCTATTTTCATCTGATAAAAATGTTACACTTCAGAAAAAAAAAATTAAAAAAAAGCTGCAGGCCTATTTCCCAACTGTCTCCTAAGGCTAGCATCCATGTAAAGCTGGGAAAGAGAGCAAAATTTCAGATTCTGAATATTTTAAATAGCTGCTTTTTGGCTTTTCTTCTCAGCTTTATCTGAGAACTTCTTTACGGCCATTATGAGTCTGGAAGACAAATATGGGGAGAAAGGAAGGATATCTTGATCATTTGTCCCAGAAATTTCATATGTTAAATATGTTGTTTCATAGGAAAATATGAGTTTTTTTCTAATTTTTTTTTTTTTGTGTTATGATGCCATTTTCTCAGGTAAATTAAAATGCCCCGACTCTGGAATTCTCTAGATTCTCTGTTTTGGACCATTTCATCAAGTTTGTAGTATCAAATCTATAGTTTCAAGTATTCTTCAAGTCATAATACATCTGATTCTGCTCTATGCCTTTATATTTCTTCCTTCTTTTCTATATATTAGAACCACAAATTCTGCACTAACTGGGGACTGGAACAGAGCAAATATTGTTTAATACCTGATTTTTAAGTCAGTCTGATAAACAAATAAAATATTACAGATTACATTTGGCTCGTTGAAAAACAGGTTCACTGAAAATAGTCCTAGACTAATATTTTGTGTAACCAAGAGCGTTTGAAAACATTTTTTTACCTCACCTGAAATGAGAAGACCCACAGGCTCCTGGTTTGGCCCTAGGACTGATCCACCTATCTGCAATCTCTCTTTTATTGATACACATTTTGAGATATTTGTGTGCATGCAACATTGTCTTTTTAAAAAAAATGAATCAAAGCCTATCTTAATTAATGTCTCTGTCCTTAGGTGGCACATAGAGATTATAACATTTCACATGTTCTGTTAATGCTGAGGGTGCTAAAGAACCTCTTACACTATGCTATCAAGTTAAACAGGAGTAGGTAGAGGTTTTCCATCCCCTGGAAAATTCTGAAATTTCAAAACCTTGAGTAGTATGAAGTGGACTGACCCACAGACTTCACAAAGTTTTCTTAAAAAATGAAATCTAAGAATAAATCTTCAAATTCAGAACTTGGCTTCATCTATATGTGAATAAGCATATATTCAGGATTCTACAGAACTGTTGGGGTGAAAAAGAAGAATCCTAGAACAATGGTTCTAGGATTCAGTCCAGTTTTGTTTGGTTGTTTTTGTGTTGAAAGCTGTCAGATTGAAACTAGTCAAAAAATACTAAACAAATAAACAAAACCAAACGCAAACCCAAAACCAGATTAGGGCAAAAAGGGCTGCATTGTAAAGCAAGAATGTTTTCTTTGTTTAAAATCTGAGACACAAAATGTACTTTTAATGCCTTAAACTCTCCTAACAAAAGAAGCCTTGCTGTAAGAGAGTTGATTTGGAACATAAATCTTTCTGAAAAAGGCTTATATTGCAGGTGAAACAATTTTCTACCAATTCACATTTCGAGGGCAAACTGTAGGTGACCTCTGGAGTCTTAGTCAGCACCAGAACACTCAACACAGCAAGGACAAGCCAGCACCTGCAGTCCTCTCAGTGTTCCCTTTGGCCACTTCCAAACTGACCTGCAGCTGTAGGCTGGAGACTTTTTTCTTTCCCAAAACACAGAGGTACAAGATTTGATAAACACCTACCTGACCTATATGCCTGAATTTTCTTTTCTATGAAAATCATATTATGGGAGGAAGGCAGAAGAGCCTGCTACTGATAGGGCACTTATGAAGCCCTGGTTTGTTATCTACTGTTCCTGTACTCCTGGAAAGAACTGTTTATATTTGGTGCCATGAACTCAGGCAGTGGGTACACATGCAGAGAAAAAAAGGATTTTTCTCCTAAATCAAATCTCATACCTTTGGTCTGCAGGTCAATACTTTATTGGTGTAATAAGTCTTTAAGTTAGCAGGAGTCATATAGGGAAAAAAAAAAATCCAAACAAATGAGCAAACAGATCCTATTTTACTGTGAGGGTAGTCATACAATAAGATGAGTGTCCAGAGATGTTGTGTGAAGCCTTTGTCTTTGGGGCTGTTTCAAAACCTAGCTGAATAAAACCCTGGGAAACCTGTGCTGGAAGACTCTGCTTTACACAAAGGACTGGTGTGCATCCATTACCTGGAACAGATGCTGATCAGTCCTCCTCCCAGAGATCCCTCCTGAATGGTGTTGCTGATTTTTCACCAAATATTTAATCAAACCAAAGCATAGAAAACAGAATGCGTCAAGTTCTTTTGGCAATTTATTCCAGAGGAAGAGTGGTACTGACATGTGAGCATCAAGCTCCATTCTGTTATGCACATTCCAAGTCTTCCCATGAAAACATGCAACTGTTGGAAATACACTGGGCACACATACAAGTACCCACAGATGCATTTTGTCTCTGCAGTGTTTTCCTCACGTCATTGGAAAGAAGCACTGACTTTCACTACATTTCAGATAATTTCTCAGAAGCTTAGTCTCTTCCACAGTTCTCTAATTTGGAACAGTGAGGCACTCGTTACCCCTTCAGTTTTCCAGATCATTCCTTAAAACCTGTATTAAGTGCTTTAATTGGAGAAGATGCAAAATGATCCTAGTAATAATTATGTTTTATCTCCTTGATAGCTACAGTGGAGAAGCCAGTGACCTTGATTCAACCCTTTTCATATCTTTGATCACGGAGAAAATAGTAAGGTTTTACCTTAGGTTTACCCCTATAATGCTGGACACCTTACTGCTACATGAATGAAACCTGAAGTAATATTGAGTCCCTTAGAAAGCTAGAGCTCTTTCTTGGAAGTGCTGTAGGTATTATTTGCAATTGAAGTCAAGGGAAAAATAAGAAAAACTGTTCAAATATAGGTTTCCCAAATCTTTTTTCTTGTTAACAGTGGGACAAATTCCTTGGCAACAGCCAGTGGTGCTGAAATCAGCAGTCTTTCAGACAAACCATGCAAAGAGTTCTGTAATGATTTGAAGACTTCAGAGAAGTAGCAGGATCAGTTCCAGTTGAAACACTGACTTTTGGCTTGTCCACAGACTTAATTTAAAGTGTTTGGATGTGTTGAGCCTGGAAAACAGTTTTTCTCAGTGGGGACAATTCTACTCTGAAAGATTTTGTCTTATTGGTGGGAAATAGGAAAGAAACAAGACTTATTCCAGAAGTTTCCACTTGCTATGCTGACCTTTTAACTGAAAATAAAAGATGAAAAGCTGAATTATTCCTGCCTTTCCCAACCAAGTAACAGATACATTCAGAGTTTCAGAAGAGATGAGAACACCCAAGAGGTGCCATTTCACAGGTTTAATAAGTCTGATATTATACATGCTTCACAGTGGTGATAGATTTATTCTTGCTTTACTGTGCATAACAGCTTTGTCAGAAGCTCCTTTTACCTCAGAAAAACAGTGGTGGATGATGTTTATAATCTCTCTGTACAATTTTTGTGAAAGAGAATGATGGAGGTGTCCAGGGCATTTTGCTATATGGTGGAATTTTTGATTACCTATCCAATATGTAGAGAGCTTAAAAAGATATAAAATTTAATTAAACACACAAATTTGGAGAACTGATTGAAATAGATGCCTCTCCACACATTTACATACACTCTAGCTAAAATATGTACACCAGTAAAGCTCTAAGGTGTGGAGTCACAGAATCACACATTCACAGAATAAGCTGAGTTGGATCATCCTCAAGGATCATCAAGCTCAATTCCTCACCCTGCACAGCACCATGCCCAGGAGTCACACCATGTGCTGAGAGAATTGTCCAAATGCTTCTTGAGCTCTGTCAGACTGGAGTTGTGATGACTGCCCCGGGGAACCTGTTCCAGTGCCCAAACACCCTCTGGGTGAAGAACCTTTTCCTAATATCCAACCTAGATCTCCCCTGACTCAACTTCAGGCCATTTCCTAGAGTACAGTCACTGGTCACCACAGAGCAGAGATCAGTGCCTGCCCCTCCCCTTCCCCTCACAAGAAGTTGTAACTGCAGTGAGCTCTCCCCTCAGTCTCCTCCAGGCTGAACAGACCAGGTGACCTCAGCCACTCCTCATACGGCTTCCCCAGTCCCTTCACCATCTTCCCTGCTCTCCTTTAGACACTCTCTAATACTTTAATATCTTTCTTCTGTTGTGGCACCCAGAACTGCCCCCTGCACTGAGGTGATGCTGTCCCAGCCCAGAGCAGAGCAGGTCAATCCCCTCCCTTGCCCGGCTGTGATGCTGTGCCTGATGCCCCAGGACAGGGTTGGCCCTCCTGGCTGCCAGGGCACTGCTGCCTCATGTTCAGCTTGCCATGGACCGAGACCTCCAAGGTCCCTTTCCATGGTGCTTCTTTCCAGCATCACATTCCTCAGGTGGTACACCCAGGGCTGTCCCATCCCAAGTGCAGAATCAGGAACCCATGTCACCTTATCTTGCTTCCACTGGCCATACTCTTTCATTTTTTGCCTTATTTCCAAGAGAAGATTCCTGTTCAGCCAAGCTGGCCTTCTGCCTCACCTGCTTGACTTCTGACATTTGGGAATTGCCTGCTCCTGTGCCCTTAGGAGGTGATTAAGAAGTGATCAGCACTGATGGATCCTGGTACCTGCAAAATCATTTTCCAAGGGGACCTTACTCAGTAATTCCCCAAGCAGGCTGAAGTCTGTTCTCCTCATGTCCGCAGCTGAGATTTTCCTGGCACTTCTGTCAACAGAGATTTTAAACTTGATTGCTTCACTATCTCTGTGGCCAAGACAGCCACCAATCTCCACTTTGCTCACTCTGTTGACAAGTACCAGATCAAGGTGGGCCTCTGTCTGAGTCAACTCCCTTAAGATCTGCTCCATAAAGTTCATCCAGGTTTTTTAGGAATCTTCTGGCCCAGGTTGTGCCATCTGGGTGATGATTCTCAGTCATTTCAGGCAAGTTGAAGTCCCCCATAAGGACAACGGCAGTTAACTTGGAAGTGCTCCTTAGTTCTTAAAAAAATAGTTTGTCAGGATCATTGTCCTGGCTAAGAGGTTTATAGAAGGTTCCCTTCTGTGTACAGAAGGTTCCCACATTATTTGTTTTCCCCTTGATTTTTATCCAGAGACTCTCAACTGTGCCATTGCCACATGTGAGCTCCGTACATTTTAACCCTTCTATTCCATACACTGCCACATCTCCACCCCTTCTGCCCTGCCTACTCCTCCTGAAGAGTGTGTACCTGTCCAGCAGGGCACTCCAGCCACAGGACTCATCCCAGCAGGTTTCACTTATGCCAATGATGTCAATCTCTGGGACTGGGCAACACCTTCAGGCACCGCTTGTTTGTTCCTCATGCTGCAGGCATTAGTGTAGAGACACATCAGGTGTGCTACATTGTAGCCAACACCTCCTGAGACATATTGAGGAATCCCCTTAGAGCTCATTTCCTCAAGTTTTGACAGGCTGTTCCCTTACTCATCTCTGGCCAGCCTGGTTTTGTCCCTTGCCACCTTCCAAGCTAGTTTAAAGCTTTTTCAACCAGTCCCACTTGCACTCCTGTGCTACAACTCTTCTTCCCCTCTGCAATAGGTGCAACCCATCAGGTGTCAGGAGACCATGTGTTGAGTAGATCATCCCATGGCTAACAACCCCAAATTTTTTCCAATGACAACAACCTCAGAGCCGTGCATTGACCTGGTTGATGGATCTCCCTAATCCTGTCAATATTATCTCTTGTTACTGGGAGAATCAAGGAAATCACTTTCTGTGCTCTTGATCCCTCTACCAATCGTTCCAAGGCTCTGAAGTCTCTTTCATTTGTCCTTGGACTTCTCTTTGTTATTTTGTCACTGCCATTGTGAACAACCAAGGGCAAATAGTAATCAGAGTCCTGATGGACAGAAGAAAGTCTTTAGCAAAAGCAGGCCATTTCCAACAACAAAACAGTGTCACAGCCACACCACCACATTTTTCCTGTGAGACAATGAGTGGAACAGAGATGCCATGGGTAGTAATGGGAAAACCTATCCTTATGATAGCTACCCAGTAAACTGGGTATTTTCAAGTGTTTCTGTCATTCTGAAGATTGCAATATTACCAAATATACAGAAATACAAAAACAAATTAAAAGCATTCACAGTAATTTCAAAGGAATAAGTAAATCCCTGTGACAGCTTTGTTTGAAAATTGATACCTTTCATGGTTTTGCAGAAATCTGTCAGTACATGTTGTCTCATGTCCATATATCTGATTATTAAAAGAGTTAATCATCACATTCCCTACCAAAAGCCGTAATCCTTCATTTGTCATTGCACAATTATTTAACATTGTAAGAAATCATATTATTACAGTGTATTACAAAGCTAACTGAGAAATAAGTGGCAAGAGATGGGATTTCTTAAAGGAAGAAAACAGTCTTTAAAACCAGTGGAAAGGAAGAAGACGTATGAAATTGGGCTAGGAGAGTGTTGTTAGAATTGTCACCTTTTTCCCCAAATGTCACTGAATTATTTTCCCTGTATAGTTCTCTGGAATTTACCTGTTTGTCTTGTTCTTAATCCCATAAAAGGCTGAGAGCCCTACCGATTTTCCAGTTTTATCTCTTTTCCACTCATCTGCAAGTGAGAGCAGCTAGTTTGACTGAAAAAAAAAGCTCCTGCAGAACTGTTTGTATAGGATTCTTTATTTTGTGAATAGTTTTACTTCTGAGAGTACTAATAAACAGGCATTAAACACGGTTTCCACTAAGTAACTGGTTAAACTCATGCTGACTTCAGTGAAGTCATACTTTCCTAACTGTGGATTACAGTCTTTCATCCATGCAGAAAGATTAATCTGAGAGATCACCATGTGAGCATCAAACCTTATCTTTCCCTGCATCAGAACCCAACCTATTGATGTGAACAGAGGGGCCAGCAGTGTCCCCTCAGACCTTTTTTGGTTGGTTGGCTTAAAGAGCCAGAGGCTTCCCATCCACAAGCAGCAAATCTGCTGTATAAAAACCTGAAGAATTTCTGTCCATTTCATATAGGCCAGCAGAGAGCTTTAAAATCATAATATCATATACAGAAGCCCTTGTATACATATTAATTTGGTTATTCAGGTGGTCCCAATAACATTCTGACATTGTTACTGCCTCATTCATATAAATCTAGAGGGTGAAACAGATCCTCAATTTATTTAATACATGACAGATATTTTTACCAGTTGGCATAAAGTCTCAGAGCTGAAAATTTAGAAAATTAACTGTAGACATCAATGTACCAAAGAGAATGGTCCTGTGTTAGGTACTTTCCCTCATCTGGCACTTTTCATGTGTGTCTTTTCAATTGTGTTGTGACTCACAGGCTCATTGTTAGGTCTTTGTGGAGGAAACTGCATTCTGCAGGTCCATTATTCTCAGAGTTTTGTTTTGGTTTAGTTTTTATTTTATTTTATAAGAGTAGGACACTACCAAAAAGATCGCTTTTGAGAACTGCTAAGTGCGAGGTGTTTTGTGTGCTGAATCAATAAACAATATTAAAAAAGGAAAAAAAAAAAAAAGAAACCCCAACCAGAACAGAAGGACAAAAATCCGTTTAAAAAGATGACAAGTCAAATCTAGAAGGGAGAAAAGGGGAATCAATTCAGTGCAACATCTGCTTCAGGATAAACCAGTAAAATTTAATTCATTTTCATACAGCATCTTTCAAACAAACCTCTGAAAACATTTAATAGCAAAAGATAAAATGCCAAGATAACTTGTTACAGAAGAGGTTATTGCAACTCTCTCATAGATAGCAAACTAAGAAAACTGGGTGCAGCAACAGACTGGGCCAGGGAAAAAGATGAGTATTTAAAGGAGGGGAAAAGTAGTAACTAAATTTCAAGGCCATGCAGAATTGGTAAATTCATTTTGCAAATGGGAAAACCTAGACTAAAAAAATACTCTAATAGGACTCTTCTAGGAACAGAGGCAGCTTCCTACTCGCAGCAGCTGGAGGATGAGAAATGAGACTGCCAGTACATGCCAGGACAAGAATAAAATAGCTTTCTCTGTTACTTTTGGCATATGCAGTACTTTGCCATTTTTTGCTGTAACAGTGTATGGTACTTTTCAGCAAGTCCATGAGTGCTAGCATTCCAGTTTAAGTGCTTGAATTATTTATTGGAAGTACAATCTTTGCATTGGTCCGTCATCTTTGAAGATCACAAAACAAGTCAGTGTCAGGGACATGGATGTGACTCAGGAGCTCCAGGTGCATGGAAGATGACATCAGTTCAGAGAAGAAAGGGACGAGGGCCACTCAATTGTTTACATGCTAAATAATTTTTGACAGTTAGACACCCAATATCAGTGCAAGCAGACAAGAGATTAGCACTGTGCCTATGTATTGTCTGCCTTTGGAGGACTAGGAGAGTACAAATTCTCATTTTTAGTCAGTGTATTTTCCCTGGCATTCAGCTTCCATTTTTTTTTTTTTACTCTATTTTTTTCTTCATGCTTTCATATTGCTTTGTACCATAAATAATGCATACATGGCTTGCCATCTAGCAATTTGTTGGCATCAGAGACATTCTAGCAAAAGTGTTAACTTTCCACACATAGTTGTACATTTTGAAAAGCATGGATATTTTCCTGTGATTGAGAAATATGGCAGCGCTGACAGGATATTCCCAGAACAGTGTATACATGGCAGGGTGCTTGGATCACACCTGCCAAGGAAGCAGGCTCAGTGCCAGCACACTATATGCACTCCCAACTTACTGAACTAATATAAACCAGCATCCCCATCCTGCAGTTGGCAGCCCTGGGACAGTCTGATGCACCCAGTTACAACTCAGCTGCTTGCCCATATGCCACCTGTTATGTGACAGACCTATGGCGGCAGGAAGGAGACTGAAGAGAACAGAGATGCATTGACATCCAAATATTGTCTTCAAATATATTAATATATTCACACAAAAACAGTGATTATAAAGAGTCCTTACTTACATGTTCTCACTCTCTATTAAATGTGTTCTTGCTTTTTAGTATATATATACGCATACTAGTAAACATAGATGATATAAAAATTAAATTTATTATTTTATTTGTTTTATAGCTGTATTTAGTGGTTTCTTTTTATATTTAAAAAACCCCAACAGTAGATATTGCAAAATTTCACATTTTATTACACCATAATGTTTTCAGATACCAGAACAGATTGCAACTATGTAGAACTCAAGGTAATATATTTTAAACTATGTCAAGTAAAGCCACTACTTTGCTTGTTAGAAATGTATTGTTAATTATACACTTACATAACTATGCTTTAAAAACAGTAAAAATATTTTAACATTCTATTTTTTTTCCTGTAGTTTCCACTTGTAAGAATAAAATTTCTTAATTTTAAAAGTTAAATTCTTTCTTTAGGAGGCATGTTTTAGACAGGCAGTAATTATTTTGATCCCTTCTCTCCACAAAATAGTGATAGATTAATGAGATTGTTTTTTCAATCTGCTATGTTTGTTTTATTTTTCAATTAACTCCAAGGTGACTTTAAATACCGTGTTTAAACTTTCTTGTAAGCTAAAAATTAGGGTCCATAATGCCTTATGGTTTCACAACATCTGTATGTTCAGTTGTAATTTAATGGAAATGTCCTCTAGAAATGTCCACTACACCACATGGTTTGTGTTACTAATCTCTGGGAACAGTACTAAAATAAACTGTAGGTCAGTGTGAATGAGACTGACAGTAAGTATCCCTCAACATGGTCTAAGGCCACGGACAGCAGGATCACACAGGTAACACTACCCCAAATCTCTGAGCTACTGGCAATGTCAGGGCTAACCCCTCACTCCTCACAAAAGAATAGGGGAAAGGAAGCCTTGGACAAAATACATTCAGATCCTCCAAAAGAAGAAAAATTTAAGCTTCCAGATCCATTTAGTATGTTTAGTGGGCCTCATGATGCTCTGTGCAATATAATCTTGGTGGGTTGTCTGTAAAGGACAATTTCTGCTGTATTTTCTCATGCTCTCAGACACTCTGTGACAAACCTTGTGTCTCAGTTGAAATGGAACATTCCTGCTCAAATTCCCAGGTTAATTTTCCTTTCCTGGATGCAGAAGTGAGGATTTTTGAACGTTTGGGGTTGCTTAGTCTGGAGAAAAGGAGGCTCAGGGGGAAGGGACCTTATCACTCTCTACAGCAAGTAGTGGCCAGTCTCCCAAGTAACAAGAGACAGAGCAAGAGAAAATAACTTCTATTTGCACCAGGGGAGGTTCAGATTGGATATTATGAGAAATTTCTATCCTTAAAGAGTTGTTAAAAACTGGAACAATTTGCTCAGGGAAGTGGTGGAGTTACCATCCCTGGAGGAATTTAAAAGATGTGTAGATGTGGCACTTGGGGACATTGTTTAGTGGAGGACTTGGCAGAGCTGGGTTAATGGCTGAACTCAATGATCTTAAGTGTCTTTTCCAAACTAAACGATTCTGTGATGATTCTAGGCACTGGCCTCTGGGAAGGAAATTATCTCTTGAAAGAAACCATGTGCCTTAGCCATTCTTCTCCAGCTAACAGAATTTTGAAGTGATATTGACTGGATGTCCATGGCATCCATTGACAATAAGTCATAAAGATGGCATGTGAAGATATGAAAAAGGGAAATAACTGAAAGTCTGTACATTGCATATAAATCCTAGAGATAATTACCCATCCAATTCCACATTTTTCCGTCTGGCTGTACATTGTTTGAAGTTTAAACTCTTATTTCAGTTTGCTTCATGTTCTCTGTGTATCATGTTTTCTTCCATTCCCTCCATGTTTTGCTGTGGGGCTGGAATGTTATGAGAGCTGGATGCCCCTGCAGAACTTTTTTATAACATATATACAGAGCAACATCTTCTGCAAGCCCCAGTATTGGCAAGTGCTTCCCAAACACCATCAACCTGTGTAACATTTATCTGTCCTAAGTGCATGCTTGTCAGGTTTCACCTTTTAAAATTAAATGCAAAGGCTTGTCAGCATCTTTCATTGTCCTTCCAGGAGTATAACAGTCAGGCATATAAAGGCATATTGATAATATATAAATACCAGTAATTCAATATTAATTCTACTTTTCTCTTTTTGTTAGCACAGGCCCTACCTAACGTTGACTTTAATCAGTCAACTTGCTCTATCAGTACAAGGTGACCACTTGCATAATGTAATGCCATGTTTAGCTTCCTTAATCACACACACCTAATTTTCCTGACATTGATTTTTACTACGATTTTATCCATAGAAGGATTTATGCAGCACATATCTCCTACATCTTTCTGCCCAAGAGACAATTACAAATATAGTTTAACTAATTGAAATAATAGCACACTATCTACATTAATAAAAAAAAAAGGAAGTATCTAAATTTCAAGGAGTGCCTTGGATTTGAAGTCTGAATGCAGGAATTTGCAATCAGGCTGGCTAAATTGTAAATTCTCTCACATGAAGTGTAACACTTCTGGGAAACCTTTTAGCTCTTCTGTCATGGTATTTCCCCTCTGTAAATTTATTTACTGTATCTGTCTCAGAGAAGTGTCAGGAGAATCAATCCTTGTACAGCTGCAGTTTGGATATTACTTAAGGAGAAGGATTTGGAATTCCAAGGGTTTTGGTGTGATTGCACTGTACTCTGGGTGGATAGGATGGTGGGTTTGACAATCTCCCAATGTACACAACAGAACACCTTAGGAGCACTCACAGCCACTCATGCCCCTTGTTCCTTCTCCAATACAGAAGGGCCAGAGAAGGGCTATAAAATAAAATTTATTTATTGTTGGCTTTGTTGCTCTGAAAAGCAAAAAAGTGTTTTTCCCTACTTGCCTATTCTTTCCATCATTTCTAGCACCCAGACAAAACATTAAAATGGTAAATTGTGCACAACAATCCAAGTGGTGTCTGTGAAGGCAACAAAATATAGTCAGATCTTCCTCAGAGACCTCCCCACACATACCCCCTCTCTTTTGCTGTCTCTGATGGACAATTTGATTTGCCCTAAGATAAGAATGCTAGGTGAGACTTACAGGTGGAACTGTCTGGATGCTCACATAATGAATGCATCCCAAGGATGGGGGAGCTGTGATGATTGTGATTGACTTTGGTACACATGGGTCTGCAAAAGGGTCTTCAGTTCTGCTGAGGACTGGGTCAGCAGGGTAAACTGTTCCCCCAAGGTTGTAGGCAGCTTCCAGGTGGATCTGTTGGCAGGGATGCCTGCACAATATATCCAGCCCAAAGACAGAGAACACTCCCTTCTGAACAGGTGAGGAAAATCTCTAAGATCTGGTCATATGTGGAGGCAAAATCTTAAATTAGCGGCTACACAGCTGCTGTTGCTTTGTCACCTCACACCCTGCAAGGCCAAAAACTGTAAACTTGGACATTTCTACACTGACCTGCTTGTATTATAACAATTTAGACCCATTTATATTATGTGCTATGTTGACAATATCTAGATACTCTGTTAGCAATAAATCTAACATAATCATTCACAATACTAAAATTAAATTTCTGAGAAAATAGAGAACAATTAGATGAGCATACATACTTACACAGCTGTCACTCAATATGAAAAAAAAATGATTCAAAAGCACCTGAGAAGCAGCAACACACTTCCACATACATTAACTTCTGGGATGCAAAACACAGTCAGGTTATGACTGCCACATGAAAATGCCCAGTTCTATTGACAGTCATACACAATTAAAAAGAAAATAAAATAGTGCTATTCCTATCAAGTCCCCAGTCATTAAATCTGTTTAGTGTTTCTAAAGTGGTGTCATATTGATTTAATGATGCTATTAGTAATATCTGCAGAGAATATATGAATATAAGCAATTACTCTTTGGGATATTCCTTCCTGGTAGAGAAAACACCTAATTTCACTAATTGCCTCTATTTCTGTTTCTGTTAACTGTACACTGTATACATGTTAATAATGTTATTATCAGTAGGAGTGAATTTTAATTAACATTCATGTGCAGAAATTTAATTAAAACTAAACATATCCCAATAAGTTTACTTTATTAAATCAATTGCATAGTTATTTCCAGAGTTAAAGCCTTTTTCCTAGGTATCAATTAGTGAAGAGATCTGCAGCTAACCATGAAAGAAAGTTAAAAAACCTGTACATGAAACACACATCTAGAGACTCTATCCCTAACTAATACCCAAAATCAGATGTTACATTAAGCACTGCTATGAATACATAATAGGAATTATTACTACATAGACATCCAGCTCAGAAAATATACTGTATATTTTTATAAACTCAGGAAAAGTAAGTATGAAGAACTGAAAAACCAAATCACCCCCACCCAAGGGGTTTACAACCGGGCAAGAAATTGAATCCAGATCTCATGAAAATTGGCTCAGTGCTTTAACTACAAGATGTTAGAGATACAACTGATCAGTCATTGAGATTTTATAGACTTGAAATACAAAACAATTTCAGAGTTCAATTTCAGGTTCTTCCCTGCAGAAAACCACAGAAATTGGAGGAGGTGTTTCATGGAATTTAGGGAATTCAAGCTATTCTGAAAATCTGTACTTCTTACTTGTTTTAATCCTCTCACCACCGTGTGGATATGACTAACACTGACATAAGGATACAAATATAAAATGAATTATTCCTTTGACCATGCTGAAAGCATAAATGTTTGACAATATACCTGAATTTTAGTAAGTGATTTATAGGAAGATTAGAGTTTTTTACTCAAAGGCTAGTAAAATGAATGTGAGTCTTTTTTGACTCTGAGAAAATTATGTTAAGGTCCTTGACAGGTGGATCAGCCATGGCTGTGTATTTGGCTGATTTCCACAATACCTTACATGATTTCAGAAATTTTTTAAAATTATAAATACTCTTCATTGCAAGTTCTGGAGCAAATAATCCCTGGAAGTTCTAGGTACTTTTCAAAACCCAATGTAAGAGCCTAAAATTAATTCAAATCTCCTGATTTGAATCACTAGTGATATTATATATATTTTAGACTATGCTTCCTGTGATCCATTTCACAAGATAATCAAACTAGATCCAGCACCACTATTTAAAAGAGGACTACAAGTCTCAGGTGTGACTAATTTCTCACTGTCTACCACAAAAAAGGTTTGCTTTTATTGGCACCTTAGTAATCCTGATCCATGCCATTTAACTCCTGGCATGCACACAGCAAACACAATTAGCAATCCCATACATTTCATTGCACCTGCTGCACATGTGCAGACCTGTGTGCACATGTGGCAGCTTCAGCCACACTGACACTCAGAAAGTTGTCATGAGCAGACATATGGAGACAATATGACTCTTCTTGAGGTACAAGAGATGACAGAAAATGGCATGCTGCTATTAAACACACTTAACAGCCAAGACACACGCCTTTCAGTCACTGTCAGTGCTGCAGTCATTCCGAGTGGGCAACGGCAGCTCTCACACATCATCAAGGAAATTGTCAGTAATCCCTGGAGACCATCTCTGTCATAATTGGCTCTGGTAGAGGAGGAGGATGTCAGGGAGAAAGATATTAACACACCATCCTGAGATGGCAATAGTGGCAGTTAACACTCCTTCAGACTTTCAAAACTCCTGTGGAAGTCAGAGCATAAATATGAAGCACCAAGATGACATTTTTTACAGCTGCTTCTCATAGTATCATGACATTTAAAGTGCATACTAAAATCTATCAAGTATGTTTAAAACATAATTATGCCATAACATGCATTATATACCTAATATGAGCAGGATTAGTCTATCAGTGTTTTGAATTTGTAATGCAGACAATAGAATATAATGTGTTCAGAGTGCTATTTTTTAAGTTTATTATTCAATTAACATGTATACTCTCCCTAAGAAAATAAAACATTTTGAGGGGCACAAAACATTTTTACTGCACATGCAGAGTATGCAATTTAATCTTTAACAAATTGCTTCTGCCTTTAAATTATGTTATTAGTATGCTAAAAAAATTCTTACATGTTGTCATCACTCTTTAAATTTCACCACAATGTACTGGGCTATACATCTGCCAAATGGTTTTGCTTTCAGTCTGTTCAATTAAAAACAGAAATATATTTGTCCAGACCCTAATCCTATGCTAATATTCTATAGAAAAGATTTGAGTTAACTTTATAATACTGTTTCAAATTTTTCCAATGTTAAAAGTGTTTTACACTAATTGATTGATGTTTCAGAACAATAACTGGAATCCTACTAAATACTTAACACATCCTTTACCTAATCATTCAAATGTAGTTCAGTATTGGGTTAGAGTATTTTTTTAAATACATTTTTGAGATAGGACATTAAAATGAAGTTCTGAAGGGGACCTGCCTCCTCAGTTCCTTACATGCACTCTTAAGTTCAGAAGATTTTTTTTTAATGGAAATGGAAACTAGAAAACAGATTTTTTTAAAATAATGAAAATTGAGATCAAGATTAAAATAAAACAGCAACAAAAATCTCCCCATTTCCTTTATTTTTCCTTTACAGAGTGCTTGCTTTCAATGACAAATCCCAGACTGGCTATAAAAACTGGTTTCTCTGACCCCAGGCTCCTTTGTGACTTGCTCTCTACCACTGCACTTTCCATGCTAGCTGTCTCTCTCTGTCCCTCCTTCTACTTTTGTTTTGGTGAGATAATTGAAACTTTTCACAGTCTTCCCTCCCCTGGCATTTTGATAGCCCCTGGAGACTGGCAGTTCCCCCTTCAGAGGAGCCACTCCAGCTGAGCCTCTGGGGACAGGCAGCAAGGCAGCCATCCCTCTGGCTGGGTGGCCATTCCTGGTGAAAGGAATGTGTGCATGAAAAAATTAAATAGTTACCCAGCCTCTCACGTCTTTTACAAAGAGGACTAACATAAGACAGATATTTTAAAGCCCAACATGACATCCTTTATGTTAACACTTTGAAAGGAAAACAGACAGATGCTTGATATTCCCTTTCATTGCCAATGACATAGCTGATAACTGAATACAAAAAGATTTTATTATAGGTGGGGCTCATAGTGTCTTTGGAGTTATTCCTCCTTGATATTTCTTATTGGATGTTTCCAAGTGAAACTCTTTTCAACTTTGCCAAAACTGTACATTTGGATTGAAATTTTCTCCACTGGGTGTCTGTCAGGTAGAAGATTTATTTATTTTTTTACAAACATTTCCGCAAAAAACGATTCAGGCATTTCTGAACAAAGCTAACAGAAAAATGCTCTTTCATTGATGTTAAATTACAAGAAATTCAGCAGTTACTTTATGAACATTTTAAAGCAGAATCTTGACCTTTTATCAGAATTTGGTTTTGAGCCAGAGATGTTTCTGATAGCATCCCAGTGATAAAACTGCTTTTTCTCCATTCTAAAAACCACTGAAAAATATCCTTTCACAGCAGCTTGGAAAGTTCTAAAGGTTTGACAGGCACATTCCTCACAGTCTCTGTCTTCCAACTTAGAACTTTGACTTGTCTGAGCAAATTTCACACCTGGAAAGTGACTGAGTATGGTGCAGAACACAGTTACAAAGATCAAGGAAGACTCTTCCTGAATTTCAATGCCAGTTAATGTGGTCCACAGGATGTGAACCTGTGAAATAATTAATAGCTTATTTTCCTAGAGCTATAGGTTACTTCTTTATTGCTGCTCAAGTGACATGCATGCACAGGAAATATGAAAAAAAAACCATCACAACATCTGAGTCAAGGACAAAAAACAGATGGCAAGAGACAACTGTTGAGGGGAGGAGCAGATTGGGACAAGGAACCTGAGGGAGTGTGAGAAGGGTGAAGATGGGGGAGAGAGTGTAATTAATAAGCAAGGAAATGGACTCTGGGAAGGGGAGCATAAGGAACATGGAAATTAGAGCTGTGAAAGCTATCAAAAGACAAGAAGGGTATGAAATAATAAAATGAGGAAACACGGAAGTGATGTAATAATGGAAAAGTAGGATTTGTACTGAAAATTTGAAAAAATTATAAAGACAGACAGGTCTCAAATGTGTAAGGATATAACAAACATTTGCAGTGACAGACAGATTGTATTAGTAATACTACTGCTAGTCAATATTTAGAGAAGCAGATAAAATGGATTAAGTTCACATCCCAAACCAAGGCCTGGAGGAGAACCAGATGCTGAAAACACACCACTGCAAATGTTTAATGGAACTATACCTTTCTGGAATAGAATTTTATGCCTGCTGTCATCTGTTATTGCTTATGTTAGGAGAGTTTGTGAAACAGATTTAAAAATCTAGTACATTTTCTTTAATGTCCATATGACTCTCTACTTGATGAGATTTCTGGGGTTTTTTTTTTGTTTGCTTTTGTTTTCTTTTGTTTTTTGTTTTCGGTTTTGGTTTTTTTTGTTTGGTTTTGTTTTATGTTATTTCATTTTGTTTCAGTTTTTTCTTTTTTGTTTGGTTTTTTTGTGCATGAGAGTTTTTTTTCTTTTTTAAGATGGAAGTTACATTTTCAAATATGGATTAAAATGACAGAATTTTTTACATTAAAACATTGAAAAGTAAGTGATATCACAAAAATTCCCTATATTAATTCAGTCCCCCCATTTTTGCTCCAAAGTTGAATTTTTGCTTGTTTGGACACATGAGAAATTAATGTTTGAGGACATAAGAATTAGGAAGAAGCCACCAAAAACTTCTGGTTTTAACTTTCTAGCCATCACAATTGTGTTTAGGAAATTGTCTTGCAGCTCAGCTCATAACCCTTGAAATTCCCTTGAAACAGATCAATTCACTTTAGTAGCATTGTAAGCATATTGTGGTAGCTGTGATCACAATACTAGTAAGACATCATCTGCTTTAAAACCCAATAGTTTTGAATGTTGCAGATGGTATCAAGACATTAACAAAGTAGGGTATGTTCCTTGGTATTGGTTATTGGTACAGCTGTTAAGTTAATGAAGTCAGTATATATTCAGTTTTAATTGTAGACACATTTTATTTGAGCCCTCATAGAACAGCTGTGAAATAAGTGCTATAATTAATGTTCTGTGGGTTACACTAAAACCTGTATATATGTACGTTATTAATTATATGCTATAACCTTGGTTCAATTTATTTAGTTTTTTGTTGCTAAAAAACTTATCAGATAATTGCACTTTCTTCAGAAAACATTTAAAGATTTCAAAGTCATCTTCATCTGTGCTTTCACCTGCCAAGCCACCATCAATAAAACTTATTATTAGATGGAATCAATTTGTTTTATTAAGTTAATGCCATCTTTACATATCTAGATTTATCAGGTACTCAGCATACTAATTAAGGAGTCAAGCAGGCCATTCCAGTTTTACTTGAAGAAATAACTTGAAGAAATAATTTGAGCTTTCTTTTGTATTATTTTCATATAGGGTGCTCCAGAGACACAATTCCTAGTAAACTGATATGTATAAAAAAAACCCAAAAAACATCAAAAGCAAAGTCAAATGATGAATTTAATCCTCTTGGGGTGGGGGGCAGGTTAAGGGGGTTGCAGGCAGGGTAACTAGGTAAACTAGGGGATGTTAATTTGCGCTAATTTAATCACAGCTACTAGAAACTCTCAGATATTCCTGGTCAAACTCTTTCTTCCATGAGGAACACAGCAAAGTAGAATTGTCAGCCCTTCTGGGAGACTGACATTTTCTCAGACTCAATGAAGTGATTTATAAAGTTTTACTTCTCTTCTGCCCTTTTTCTGTTTTCGTTTGAAAAAAGGCTTGTTTGGTTTGTTTGGTTTTTTGTCTTCAGATGAGTTCACAAATTCAGTTATACATGCTTCACCAGATAAAGACCTGATAATAGTGTCACTCAGGTTTCTTGGGGATAGGGTTATTCAGCTTTACTTATGCATTACATTATTTATTGTATGGTCTTGTACATTGTGTAACAATCCACATTTCCCGTTTTCCCTTGTCTCACTCTGAAAAGCTCATGTGACTGTTCCAGAAAGCATTGAAAGTCTGAAAATGACAGGAAGTTTTGCTCTTCCTAGTACTTTTTCACAGTCACAAATCTTCTGGAACAAAAGATAATGATATATACTGTTGGATACATAAGTTGCCTATGTAATAAATTCTAGATTTCCGTTACATTCCTCAACAAAATAAAACACCGAGGACTGAAGGCTGATTTAAAAATAATGAAAAGCTTAATTCACCTCTAGTGTAGTTATAGCTGCACTATTCTGTAAAGAAGGTTTGCAGTGACAAGGATGCTTCACACGTTGAGTCTCCCTTCTAGTGTATTTCCATTGAACTTAGAGTGGGAGAGAGAAAAAACCCAAATATTTGTTACTAAACACTTAGGGCCATGGGAATTCTGCCCCTCATTTCCTTCATTAGTAAGGAAACACTGAATATATTTTTCTTTGCAGCTCTATTCATCTTTGGAAGGCACAATGGCATCCAATTATTTTACAAAGTAGGCTGCAAACCTCTGGTCTATGAGGGCAGAATTCTGCGTACTATTGTTAGATACTTAAACAAAAACCTCTTTTTTTTTTTTTAAGTAGCAACATAAATCAGAGAAATCTGGAACTTCTTAATGTCTTTGAAAAAAAATCAGGCCATTTATATTTAGGTATTGAAATAGAAGTTAGGGAACTAAATTTAGTATCTAGTCCTGTTCTGCATTCAGCAGTCATGGACTCTGACCATTCTATAATTCAGTGGAGGGCAGTTTTTCATCCTTTGTGCTCATGGCTCTTTGGAGATATGGGTTAGAGAGATAGAGGGTTTTATCTTTGTTGCTACTGAGTTTTCATTGCTGCTGGAATATTCAGCTATAATTATGGGCTGTTTGTTTTTGGTTTTTTGTTGTTTTTTTTTAAATTCTGTGCTGCTTAGAGAATGTCTCATTTCCCTTTTCTTTTTTCCTCTACTTTGAGGATTATGAATCAGCACATCCCCTAACTAGCTCCCTATTACAACAGCTCATGTTACCATGGGATAGATGCAGTGGTAAACAGATCTGTTCTTTCTGCACTCTTTACCCCTTTGTGAATTTAGCTCCCATGTGCAGTAGGAACCTTGCACCTTCTTTGTAGAAGTTAAAATCAGTCTCCAGGGGACACTAGATCCTTCCTGTGCATATGTTGAAGATCAAGCTGGAAGGAATGAAGAAAACGATGGTTTTGCTTTTCCCAGCACATTAACTAGAAGCTGTATCATAGCATCAAAAGCAATGCATTGTATTTTATAACAGCTTACCCAGGCACGTCCCTCATAAGGTTATGAAAGCCAGGAGGAAATAAGAGTCTGAAAATCCCTTCTCATTTTTATTCTGACTCTGGAAATACTGTATTGCACTTGCACAAGCATGCACAGAAAAGAGGAACCTCCTCTGATGATCAGCTCATCCTTGCTTCTCTCAGTAGCCAGGAGTCTGATTTTTAAGAACCCGTTCCTCTGGTTTTATTTTGAAACAGTTCCTCACAAAACGAGTAACACTCAGTGGAGCATCAGTGTATGAACGAGTTTGATGAAGGGTTAATATATTCACATCTGTCACTTCCCTATGTCTCCCCCACAGCCTGTGGCTTCTGCAGAGACAAGGGAGCACTCAGCCTGTCCCCTCCTGTCAATAACTGAATACCACAGCATTGTTATTTAGCTCTTTGATGATCATTATTTCAGTAGCAACATACTGCCCATACCTGGATATATCAAATTATATAAGACCCAGACCATTTTCTCTTCAACCAGGCAGCAGTGGAAATTTCCACTGGTGTCGTTCACCAAGTAACAGAATGGCCTCATCATCCTTAAGGTTTTTGACAAACTGCAGTGCAGTTCTGTCATCCTCTCAGGCCATTGCTCAATGAAACAATACATTCAGTTTACAAGTTTCTCTTACAAAATCAAAACGACCATTGTGGCATGCTATAAAGCTGTGATACAAAACATGCTTCATTCTGCTACTTCTAAACTTTTTCAAATAGGTTAACTTTCTCCCAGTCTTTATGTTGGACCAGATGTCATCTGTTTGCACTTCTGAAAATTTAAGAGGCTCAAGTCCCCAGAGCTTGGGGTTTTATTTTTAATTTTATGCAGCAATTTCTTTCCATTGCTAGCGTCTCCAGTTTCTTAATTATCTGCTATAACTGAAAGCTTTCATGATGGGCTCTGAATCTTCTGCTGTTTGCCGAAGGCCTGAAGAATTATGCGTCAAATTTACACACAATTTTGCTTATCCCCCTAGAAAATTTTCTTGTAACTCTAATTATACAGCCATGAGGAGTCTATCCAGATGTTCTAGGGGAGGACAAAATATAGTGGTTGCCACTAAAATTATACAGCCGCGTACTAAAACAGGGCAAACGTACACCTTTCAAAAACTACTATTTTCAAATACAGTCCTCCAGGTACTTGAGAGAGCTTCTCATAAATGGAAGAGCGAGAGAAGTTTTCATTATCTCTAAAGATACACCTTCAGTGCTGTTGAAGACACAGAAGAGGAGGAGAAATTTGTGCAGCTAATTCTTTTCTTCAAGATTCACTCCCTGTCTTATATTCTGCAACTGGTCAAGAAAGAACAGTGAAATATCCCAATAGTAATGGTACTGCTCAGATATATCTCCATGTAGGAAAGAAAAAAGAATACATTATGCTATGTTTAAAAGAAAAGAGACTGAACGAAAAGAAGTACAAAACAAATAAGAAAAGAGCTCAGGAATGACTCAGACTGCAGATGTGCTGCATCTGTTTGCTTGTTGACTGCAGACATTGAGATAGAGAGATCAAGGTGTTAATTGACAGATAGACAACTAGACCAGATATGCAAAATGCAGCTAGATTAATTTAAAGTGTATAGCAACAATAGTACTGTAACAATGTGCTGTTTATGCTGATTATAACTCACTGTCCATGCATTAGATACTGGACATACATGCCATAAAACAGCTCAAAGTCTTAGAGGGGTGGAGAAGAGCAGGAACTGACCTTGCAAAGGATACACACAACCAAATTAAATTTTAACCTGTTTAAAAGCTGTGTGCTACTTTCCTTTCAAAGAAAGTTAAAACTGGTACTCATACAAATCCACTTAATTCCTGATTCTATTGAAGGAAAAGATACAAATACCTCCTTGTAGAAAGATTGCGGATGTGAAGTTAAAAAAAGGAAGCAAACATTAAAAGGTGCCATTTAAAAAAAAGATGTACTTTGACAAGAACTTTGAGTAAAAGTGAGCTAAAAGAAAAACTGTGTAACCCACTGTGTATGGCCTGGGTGCTATAAAGTAGTTTTTCAAAATAACCCTATAAACTTCACAAAGGATGAGAAAGACCATAAAGTCTTTATGACTTAAAAAAGAAAAACAACAATAACAAAAAAGAAATCTGTGGATTTCTTTTAATTTCATCTCTACCTGTAAAAAAAAAGTAAACAATGAAAATCACTGCTCACAAGTAATTCCTCACTATTTTCATAAATAGATACAGTATGAAAAAAAAAATAAATTAGCCAAAATGCTTCTGGCTTTAACGTTCACTTTGGAAATATTGAGAAATGGAGCCTTATAAGTTATTAATAAGATCAGAATTAATGCAGTCGCTATTCCTGGCTTCTGATTAAATGTTGTCTTGTAACCTAGTAACACTGGAAATAATGACCAGATGATAATTTTCTGTGAACTGAGTCAGTGAAGGGAACCTTTGATACGTCAAGTTGCAACATTACTTGCCCAGCAGAAATACATCTGGAGACCCATCCACAGCTGTGGAGACAATTGTCTGCTGTGTTTGTATGGGATATTGTGTCCAGACAATGTCCATTTCTAATGACGGATTCATTCTCGCTCTGACACTACGATAGTTAAGATACTGGGAGATGGTGATGAAGGAACAGAAATTTTCAATCTTAGAATAATAATAAAAAGGAATTGAGAGTTTTTTTCAACTCATCCTCACTGACAGTAGTAAGCAGAATTCACTGAACATGATGTTGAGCTGTAAATCCTCTGATAGATTTCCATATACTGTATAGGACCACAGAAGTGTATAAAACTGTGTCACTCATTGCTAGTATCCTATCTTGCTAGAGGCTTCAATATAAGAGACAAGCAAAAGACACAGAGAAAAAAAACCTCATATTAGTATTGCCAAATTAAGACCAGAGTTGTACAAGAACCCCCAGCAAATTCCAGAATTAATCCAGAGTCTTCATTCTCCTGAATTTAAACCACATAAAGGTCAGGTTTTTAAAATTTAGCCTGAAACTACCAGGGATTTAAAAAAAAAAAAAAAAAAAAAAA
>NC_031768.1:76010540-76052204 GCF_001522545.3 Parus major | reverse complement strand
AAAAAAAAAAAAAAAAAAGAAAAAGTACAGAGAAAAGTTAGTTAAGAATAATGCACACACACACACACATATTTGTACACCACAAAGCTTCAGAAACCATCAACTACTGAAATGGAGTCACTGAAGCAGAGAAAAATCTCAGAGAATAGGAACAGTGCAATAATTACTCAGTTAATGCATAAGTTAAAAAACAGTCCTAACTACTTGTGGAAGGCAAAAGGGGAAAAAGGAAATGAAAGAAAAAAATAGAAGGCCAGAAAAGTATTAAATCTCATAGCAGAAGTTGTCATTGCCACAGGGAGGAAAACAAAACAAAATAAAAATAAAAGAAGAAAGGACGGATTAGAATCAGCCTGGATCCTGAGGACAGCCATTAGGGAGCGGCAGAAGAGTGCGAACCCACAAGCTGTACGGCTGGCAGAGCGGGGCGGGAGCTGCCCGTGGCTGCGCGGGGCCGGCCCGGGCGGGGCGCTGCCGGCCGCGGGGCGGGGATGCAGCGCGGCGCGGGTGGGTGATGGGGACGGGAGCGCCGGGGGAAGCGGCTGCCGGAGCCGCGGCGTTCCGGTTACCGGCCCCGAGCTGGCTGCCCCGGGTGTGCCTCCAGCCCGAGCAGCCGCGGTGCAGAGGAGGAGAGCCGAGCTGCGCTGCGGTCAGCAGCAGCCGCGGCCCCCGGGCTCCCGGCTCCGGCTGCAGGGCGCGGGGGTAGGGAGGGTCATAACCGCTGGAGAGGAATAAAACGCATTAAAAACAAAAATAAAACCAAAACCAAAAAAAAAACCAAAACCAAACCTGGAGGGAGGATGGGGAAGGGGATGAGAAGGAGAGAGGAGAGGATGGGGTCAGAAAGTGGCGGACGGAAGAAGCTGGTGTCTTGGGTTAGAGGAGCAGGAGATCAGAGGACAGCGCTCGCCAGCTTGCCCTCTTGCCTTCACGCTCCGGGGCAGAGGAGTGAAGCGGCGAAAATCGGGGAGGAAGGTGGAGAGGAGCAGGAGGAGGAGGAGAGCGGGAGGAGGGGGGTCCTTGCGCGCTTAGGGGTAGGGGCGAGCGGCGGGCGGCGGGCGGCGGTGTGAGATGGCACTCGCATAAACACACATCCACAGCATCTATAGATCCGCACGCGTCCAGGCAGGGGCGGGCAGAGCCTCCGCCGCCCCCCCGGGAGCAGCCGGGGGAGGCGCCTCGGTCCCCCCGCCGGGAGGGGGCACGGCGGGGCCGGGAGGGGCTCGCGGGAGCTGCCGGCGCGGATGCCTTCACCTGGGGCTTTCCATCACTGAGCCAGCCGAGGAGGAGAGGCGGTCGGGTCTGGAGAACTACCTCTGGATGGTTTAAAAAAAAAAGAGAGGAAAAAAAAAAAAGGGAAAAAACCCAACTCTGCAATCCTCTGCTCCCCCAGGCTCAGCACCATAAGGGACTGCTATATTTGAGGCTGTCAGGAGGATGGGAGAGAGACACTGAGAGTCAGGGCGAGAGAGACGGTGCCACAGCAGCGGTAAGTGTCTGTGCCGTTCCCGCAGCCAGGCACTGATTTCTCTGGTTAGACTTTGGAGTGTATGCAGATTATTTGTTGTAATAACCATCGCAGCATCTCTGTGAGCAGTCTACGGTGAAGCCGGCAACGGTGAGAGATCCCATTTTTGGGCTGCAGGTTTATGTGTTTTGCTTTTTTGTTTTGAATCTTATGTTGAAATTGTCATAATTGAGCAGAAAAGTTGAAGCAGAAATTACTGTGATCTGCTATATGCTTCCTGTCATTTAACTAGGGAGCAAACTACTGCAGTGAATGAGTTGCGAAGAGAGATGTGAGGCTTTTAGTACAAATACATACTCCAGAGAAGGAATGCCTATTCAAATGTGCTAATTTTTTATGTCTGGGAGAGCTACCGTGCTAATACTTGAGGGTGAATCAGGAAATAACCCAGCATATTGAGTTTATAGTGATGCACTGAAAGTTGTGTTGTTTTGAGTTTTGAATGATACTTGGCTTTGGGATAAACAGTTATCTCTGGAATTAGAAAAGTACAGTGCCAGGACTCCTTGCTGACAGGCAGAGATGGAATTACATAAAGATGCACTGATTTTTCTTCTCTGATATAAGGACAGTTAATAGGACTATGTGGAATGTCTGTGAACTGGCTAGGAGATGAACTGAGAGTTATTGTGATGTGGAGCACAAAACTGTCTTTTGAAAATTTTTAAATAAAAAAACCAAAAAAAACTATATCTATACTTCCCCAGATGTTTAGTTGCATTTCTATTAAGCTCAGAAACTTCATGTAACAAAAGTTAGACAGGATAATGTAATGTGAGTACTTAGGACTTAAGTTTTCTATGTGTTGCAATATTTCAAAAATGTAGCTTAAAGTTTTTTCAAAGTTTTGTTTTGTTTTATTTTTTTTTTTGTTAAAAAGTAATGCTTCCTTGGAATTACACAATTTTAGTTGTTTTGTTTTGTTTTGTTTTGTTTTAAAATGAAGGAGCTGGTGCCAGTTTCTTTTTTGAGGAGTTCTGGTATTCCCCTAGACCTCAACTGAGGTGTTGATGAAACCCTGAAGTTTGAAACTACAAATAAATTGCACACTCACTATTAGCCAAAAGCTAAAGAGAGATTCCTGATAATTAAAATTTGAATGACATTTTCTGATTAATAAAAGTGCCTTTAATTCTTGCTGAGTTATAGTACCACTCCTTCAGAAGTACTTTATGGCAATCAATATTAGCGCAAGATCAGTTCATTCTGATTAATATTATTATGGGAGTTATTGAAAGAATTAGCAATAACTAGGCCATTACTTTAAAAAAGCTATCAAATGCTCTAGTATAATTTCTAATAATATATTTAATAAATTGACTTCAGTTATTATAACCCTTACCTCCAAAGTTTCAAGTAAAACAAAAAAACCCCAAACCCCAATTTCCCCCCCTACCCCGAAATCCCTTGCCTATCTTGTGAGGGGAAAGGCAAACGCTTGTTTACTATTCAGGCATGCTGAAAGAAAGACAGAAAACCTGAAATATGAACTATTGTAACTGAGGAATGTTTTATGTACAGTGGCCTTCAGCAGAGATATACTGTTGATATATCATGGTAATATTTAAAAGACGTAGTTAAGAAGAAAAAGTTTTGGAAGACAACAAATACGTTACGGGGGGTGAAGTGTTAAGCACTCTTGAAGGTGATAACAGCTAAGTAGTTCTATAAGTGGACTATTGAACATGCAGCACTTCTGTTTCATACACTTGCAAAGCAAATGCCCGTGCAAAAAGTCAGAACTTGCAGAGCATGATATGAAAGTGTGAAGATAGCTGTGGATAGTTGGGAGATAAAAAGTGTAGGTTGTTGGTCAATATGAAACTGAAGGTCATATTTTGAATTCTAGGTAAAAATATCGGGGGAAAGGATATTAATTTCATTTTATAACGAGGGCAGATGTACTGAGAAGGAAAACAGGAAATAAAAACATCTCACTGACTGAATTCTATTTAAGAATTTGAAAGAAAGCAGCTTTGAGAACACGTCTTGAGGAAAAATATCATAGCAGCTAAGATAAAAGGTGTGATTAAAAGCTCTGCTGTTAGAAAATAATAAAGGGGAACTTCAAGAAATGCATAACTTGTAGGACTGCTAGCACAGATTCAATACAGGAAGGTCGTGACTGGTAAATTTGCTTGAGTCCCCTGAATAAGTTGCTGACATGGTGAACTATTGGGGAATCAGTGATATGATTTATGGGAGTTTCACAAAATGTCCAGTTCTGTGCTTCACAAAATATTGATTTGGAGAGTAAATTTTTGAAGGAGAGCTGGAACAAATTCAAACCTGACTTAGACATAGGGACCAGAGGGTGTCAGTAAAGGTAAAGAGCTCTGTATGGAAAGAGGAGGTTAAAACTATGATGCTTTAAGTGACAGTCTGAGATCCAGATTTCCCTCCTGCGTGTTACAAATCTGGTATGTTCAAAAAGGCTAAATCTGATTTGCTAGAAATATAGAGAAATCTGTTCCAGTGAACAGATTCAACACACTGAAAGTTCTCTGATTAGGTTAATGATAGAAATATTTATTTTAAACTAACGCAAGTCTTTACAAAAGACATCATAGAAATCTATGTGTTAAGAATATACACACCAAGGTATTGAGCCATCTGAGGTGATTGGTTCTGTGGCATTGAAAAAAAAAAAATCGTTCTTCTGACTCATTTTTTCTTTTTGCTTGTAGCCTACAACGCAGATTTTAGTTCCTATGAATGCACTGCATAATTTGCCACTGTTGGTCTGATCCCTCCTTATGCTCCTGCTAAAGCTTCTGCATTGCACTTTATCTGAGTTTCAGAACAACCTCAACCACTTGAACAATTTCTTGTGCTCTAAATGCTTAATAAAATCCACCACAGTTTACACCGCATTCTTAATTCCCTGAGAATCAATGTGAAATATACATTTGCTTGCTAATACTATATTGGTAGAAGCTTCACAGAATATTTTCTTCCTTCTGTGCATGGCTTCTCTGGTGCTTTTTTCAGGGTCTCTTACACCCTGGATTAACAACTTAGTGCTTTACAAGGGAAAAATACTCTTTCTGGAAGTGATGGAGTGCCTACAGATTCTTATCTCCAGAGTGGTTTTGATCAATAACACTGTATTAGGGGATGGGTTTGCAACTCATGAAATAGTTAAAACTTTATAAGGTAAATACATTCTTATTTTGCTTAAAGATTTCAAAGCCTTAGAATGTGTGTATATGTACGTATAAATGTGTTTATACATGCACATATATAGAAAAGCAATGATTCTGTGTCTTTGCAAGCTGCAATAGCAGCAACAGTAACATTTTCTAGTTGGTGGAAGGAAATGTGATCTGTTTGTTTTTATAATTAATTTCTTGCCTGATTTATGAAAATATCCCAAAGTGTGTGAACCATAAGAAAATCTGATCTTTGCTTATGCGCTGGTTTCTAGAAGGAAGTTCAGGGTGATTTCTCACTGTATTTCGTAAAGGCAGCAAATCAATTCTAAGGTGTTGCAAGTGGATATGTAATAAGGGAAATTCTGTGTCAGATTCTGTGTGTTGAGAATGCAATAAAACATTAGAATTTCCATCCATGCTGATGTATAGCATGGATATAGGCTGATGTTCTTGATCACAACGTGCTCATTCTGTGTAGTCATCCACTCAGACTAGTTCCTAAGCTCACAGGGCCATGAGGTTATGTCAGAATGATGCATGCTGTCATGTACTAGTTACACCACCATAGCTCACCTCTCTACATCTCCTTCAGGACCAAACTTACACATCAGTCTTGGGAAAAATTGATAACTCTTCTCCATTCCCATACCTAGAAATAGAAAATACATCAAAATCTTTCCATCCATCAGCAGCCTCTTTTGGGAATTTCCTTTTTCAGCACGCTCTTAAAGGTTTTCTTGTAAATGGTGTTAAAACATGATGCTGTCTTTGGAGAACCTTCAGCAGCTGAAACTAAAAGCAGACAAACTTTGCAGGTAGTTCACTGTAGTTCCTGAGAGGGGTAAAGAATGACAAGTTTTCACTCAACATACAGGAACTTTGGCTTCAGCCTTCTTGTGAGTGAAAAATGTTCAGTTTTTAACAGTTAAAGGTTTACTATATATTCACTGGGACTCCTAGCCTTCATATCATTTTGGTCAAGGCTAAATATACAGCTTTGTAATCCATGTAGACATAGTACCATGCTAGTCTTTTGGGTGTCCTCTCTTACTAAATAGCATCACTTTGCAAGAATTCACAAATCACATTTGATTTTTGTTGGGTTTATAGTCTTCATTGAGTATGTGATGGACATTGCCCTGTGGCTGCGACATTCCTGCTGTGGGTTGTAACCACCTTGCTATGCATTCAATCAGGAGTAGTGGCTGCACAGATGGGCAGGTAAATGAAGAAGATTGTTTGGTCATAGTAACAGAAGAAGATGATCTAAAAGCATAACGGCCTTATAATAATATTTTGAGAAGATATTCAGGCACTAGGCTTGAAAAGTTCATGCTTAGCCATCAAGAGACATATTCAGAAGTTATGTTTGCTGCAATATTCTCCCCACGAATGTGCCCTCAAAACTAAATGGTAAATGGCAAGGATATTAAAAGAAATTTACTTTTGGGAAAGGTGATTAATTTTTAACTGTTCAAGAACACCTATATCATAAGTTCTGAAAACTAACCCATTGTCCCCGTTAGCTTACTCTACAGACTTTCATATGCTATTTATGCTTTGTTCTTCACAGTTCTCCACATAGATTTGAAGTGTAATGAACAAAACCACACCAAAATCAATGAAGTCCCAGTATATGTTTTACCTCTTCTTCTGAGGTGGTTCTCACAGAGAACATTTTCCTAAAGTTAATTATTACAGACACTCCAAGAAATTACTCTGGGCAGGCTGAAGCACTTGGGTGATATTCAGCAATGTTGGTCTGACAAAGTTATTCAACTTCATCATGTCCATATTACTACAATGTAATCACTATTATTATTTATCTTTACATTTATTCTTGTGATGGCTTGGATGGGTGGCAAGATATACAGAATGGATGAAATAGAAAATACTGACAACTTCAGGAACTTGTTCCTATATAGGAATTTTAATATGCCTAGCACAAAACTTAATTTGAAATTCTGGACATAGAGATAAATTAAAATTCCATTCAATTTGTTTTTCCTATTCTTACTGATTTCTTTTCTATAAGCATTCATTGCCTGGAATGTTGTACTACAGCCCTCTTTCTGGAAAAAATTAATGATGATAAACTTTGTATAGTGTTAGTATACAAAGTGCCACAAAGTATAGTGGCACTTTAAAAGCAACACTCCCCCAGGTATATTTCTGTATTTACTATATATATTACTTTGATGTATAGTTCAACAATTCTATATATAAATTTTAGATTTTTCTTTTTTTACTATAGCTTGTAGATACATCTGTTCATATATATATTTTAAAAAATGCACATGCCACATTAAAATGCAGTTGCTTCAACCATCTAATTCACATCACAGATCTATACTAAATATTATTTAGATTAGAACTCTGATTGCCCTAGATGATTTTTTTATTAGCAAGGTCCTTTATTCCATTATAAAATGTATCATCATCGTGACAACTAGGCAATGATAGTCATAAATCAAGATTGCGTTGCACTGAGGTCTGTAAACAAAAAATGATCCCTGAATCAAGGAATGTGTGGCTTAACTCAAAGATTTCCCTTTTTTGTGCTGTTATTTCTGACCTTTGAAGAGCCTATAGCTAAGGAAAGACATCTGTGTTTCACAACCATGCTACCATGATCATGTACAGATGTCTTCAAGATCACCTCCCACACCAGAAAAAAAGCCCAAGATACTATCTGCAACACGATGACATGTGCAAGGATCACACATATATGCTACAAAATGTCTTGAAAATTTCTCTGAAGACTGTAGCAGCAGTCCACAATTGCTTCTGAAATACGTACATTTTAGACCCCTTTTCTAAGTTAACTTATTCTTCAGGTTACCAAAATGTCACACAGATCAAAACTCATTATAAACAAGCACATGGACTTTCACATGGCATTCTTTTAAAAGGTAAGTTCTCCTTATTAAAGATTTTTCATTTGTTTTGTCATTCCAAAAATAATGAATTAACAGGAATAAATAATTTACTCACTCTTGTACCACCACTTTATTCTTTGTTTGGCTTTTGACTTTTGTACATCTGAGGTGATACAAGGTCCTGATTTCTCAGTCTCATGCTGTGCAAGATGCTCAAAATGTTCTTACTCCCCTGTAACATATGCAGTGTCATGTATTGTTGCTGCTTACATAAAACTCAGCTCAGGGACTCTGGGAATAAAGCCATGACTTCTCTGATGTCATAAAGTCTCTCTGAAGTGTGTGTGCACAGATTTTCAACTCAAAACCACTTGTGCATTATTTCCTCTGTCTGGACTTGGGAAGATATTTCTTGGACGTTGAAGTAACTTCAGACTTGAGGAAGACTGACTGTTGCATGTTTGAGAAGAGGTATAATTGAAAATGTATGCCAGATCAGATAACCAGGGAGGATAATTTATTAAGGGGGCTGTTGGAATATAATTTAGAAAACATGATATATAGCTGAAATGTCTGCAGTTTTGTTTTCCCCCTTGCATATCACATCTGACTGATTGCTAAGATCTAAGTATTTATTTGTCTTATCAATCACTTTGTGCCTGAGTCATTCACTGATGAGCGTAATCCTCTGTTTGTGACTTCAAAAGACATCTCTGGAGGAAATTTGAATGTCATCAGCAAGGAATTGAGACATTACTGAAGGCTTCAGGTAGGAGGAAGATGTTTGCACAAGGGGCATATTAATCAACAACTGGAGAAAATAAGCAGCATCAAAGCAGAGAAATTCAGTTGAATTTGGATTAAATTCTTGAATATTTTCCATAAAGTAGAAGCAAGACAGACTGTTTGGTTGAAACCATACAGAACCCAAAGTTTTTCCCTAGGAAATAAATACAGGTTGAGAAAATCGGGAAGCATTAATTGTACAGGAGCACTAAAGATTCTACACTTGAAAGGTCATTGCCTAATGTCTGTTATCTCTGTAAGTTTTCATTAAGTATCCATAAATTACTAGCAAGATTCCTTCTCTGTCAATCTTTGCAAAATAGTTCCATTGAAGCAGCATGACTTTAATTGTAAAGGAATGTAAAGGAATTTGCCAAGGATTTCTTTCAAAGCTTACAAAAATATGTTGAAATTATAAACAATATGTGCATGATTATATAGGATTATAGGATTTGTGAATGAGAATAATGTGTGAGAGAAAGAAGAATTTATCATAGTTTTTGTTATTTTGCTTCAACAGAAAATGATTAGTAGTTTCAGATGTCACATTCTGCATCAAGTAAAAGCTGGCATATGAGAAAATACAGTCAGCTGAGCACTTGTAATGTTTATTGAAGATAATGTCTATATCAAAAACTGCATGCTAGTTTCATGTATTATCTAAGATTTAAAAAAAAACAGCAGGCTTTTTTTTCTGAGGATTGGTTTAAAGTCAAAGCATCATGGGTTATGAAAAACCTCTCTAAAACCTGTAATGGACACACTTGCTCGTTGGAACCTAAAACAGAGTAACAGAGAAGCTCAAGGGATCCCAAGAGTTTATCTAAAAACTACCTGTAGGTGGTATAATAAGATCTGGAATATTTAGCAGTGTAAATAGCTATATGCAAGGCAGTGACTTTGGACTTTTTGTTATTTCTGGTTTTATTATAGAATTGCAATGATGTAACAGCAAAGCAAATACAAAGGTTTACAAGTTAGTGAGACTTCAACCTTCTTTGAATTGTCTGAGAAAAACATCCATTAATTTGAAAGTAAAAATTAAACAGAACAAAATCAGCTTTCAGCGTCAAGCACACTAAACTTAGAGTTGTTTTACTTCTTTATAATACAGGGCAGATTTTAAGACAGCTAACAGATATAGGAAGAAACTCTTTTTCATTGTTCAAGAAAACAGATATTTTGTCAGATTATAGACAGAAGGTCCTATTGAGGAGATTTTTACTACTTTCTACTAATTTATATTTTTCATTTATTAGTTACTAGTGTATAAAGATATTGTTGGATTTGTGTCTTTAGTTATAATTATTCCTTCTTAGTGTAGTCTGTTTTATTGCCATTTTCCTTTGATTTCCTCATCACCTGAGGTTTTCTCACATGTTGGCTGGCATGAAATTAGTTTTCTTAATTTGTATGCTTGGTTTGCCTTTTCTGTAATTTGTATTTTATTGCTAATGTCAGGCAAAGAAGGAGATGAGGGAAGTATTGAGAACACAATCCTTCATCAGTTCCCATTGCCACGTATAAAGGCAGCAAATAAATGTATTCTGTTAATGCAGTAAAGTCAGAGTCCTTGTGCCTTGAGATACATTAAAGAGACTCTCTAGCACTCCAAGAACTGCCAAATTAGATGATGCCAAGGGAAAAGAAAGAAAAAAGGAATAAGAAAAAAAGCACTTGCACATAAAATTCACACTGCATTTAACAAGCATAAGAGAAAAACACTTATCCAAAGCCGAAAGTACAGGTCACTACAGCTTGAGTTTAAGAGCAAGGCTTTCCACTGAGTGCCTGCAAACACAGGCCGGGTAGTGCAGAAATTGTGAGAGCCATGCAGTGATGAATCCCCTTTTCTCTGCTTGGTGCTAAGTGAGGGAAAGAAGGGGAAAGTCCACATAAATTATTCACCTATTGTGTCACAGACCTGCACCTGCAAATGGATAATCCCTCTATTAGTGTTGTGGAGGGTCACACAGCACACACACACAAAACGCTGTTCTAGGTTACTTTTTTTTATATACTGGGTGGAAGCTCTCACTTGAGCACCACTGGGAATCAGGTATTGTGCCTATCATCCTGTCAAGTTATATCTCTCATAAAAATGCTTTGGGTAGTATAGATTAGCTTTTCTATAAGTATATTTCTTCTCACTCAAAGTATGCATTTAAGGTGTCTTTTTGAATATAATGAAAGTAAGCCGTTAAAATCTATTGGCCACTAGCACCTGCTGACTGTTGTTTTCATTAACAGTTTGTGCATCTCTTTAATCTCTTTAATGCCTCTTCTAGATTGCTTTCCTCATTGCCTCAATAGGGTCAGATCCTCACATTTTGCCTTGTTGTAATTGTCATCAGGTTTTTGTAGCTAGTCTTTACTCCGAGGGACTCAAAACCATCAAGAGATAAATTCTCTGTTGGCATAAGCAAGTTCAGCAATGCTAAATTTGGTGGCATCCTGACTGCTCATTTTAAAGCTGCTTCACCACCTTGAATTTTCCTACAATCCTCAACCACTACTACTCTATGAAGCACATTTTGCCACTGGCAGTGACTGAGGAATTCTAGGTCGGATTTTAAATCTGTTACCAAATGTATTCTGGCTACGCTAGTGACAAGCAGCACTGCACAAAAATTACCCATTTTTGTTCTGTAAGTGTCCATCTGCAGCAATGATGATTTTCTGCCTAAATATTTTATTCTTCTGTGAATGTGCAAAAATATGATTTTTTTTTTTTCTCTCCTGCTGGTTCTGCTGACAAGCAGAACTTTTTCATACAGCTCTATAATTAGGCTCCAGAGTCCTGTGGAGACACACAGCAGAGTGGTAGGCTTTATATTCTGCAACACTAAAAAGTTGCAGTTCACAAACCTGTGTGCTTATATCTATCCCACCTCTTTGCAAGCTGTAACTAGACTCTTCCATTCCCTTTGAATCTGTCCCCTCGTGTCTAACAAAAACGAGAATTTTGAGCGTTTCTAGCCCTAAACTGAAAATCAACACTCGACCACTGTGTGAAACTTTTGACCGGATGGAATGGACTTTCAGGTCATCATGGAAAATGCAAGCAGAGGAATCTTCAGGTAGTGCAATGAAACAATCAAAATTTATATAAAAACATATAACACTAATTGTGTTTTCACACAATTCTTTTCAGCATGGATGTAAATTTTTGTTGTGGTTTCTATCACAGCATTCCTGATAACAAAATCCAATGATGATGTTCCTATAGCAAAAATGTAGTTGTAAAGAAGTAGATCACTGGTAGAAGTCATTATGTAGAATATTATATATTGCTATTGTATGACCTTTGGGGAAACCTTCAATTTTCCTTTAAGAAAACCTTCAAATTCTTTAACGTTAAAACATGCTACTTATAGAGAACATGGATCTTTGTATTTCAGGCCAAAGATAGCCACAAACACCAGTAAATTAGTAACATTACTTTTACCTCCTCAAAATGGTTAACATCTGAGATTTCACAATTGCTAATCTTCTCTCCAAACCATTTAGAAATATGAACTGATAAGATTTTTTGGCTTTGTATTGGTGCAGTTTAGAGCAAAAGGTTTTCATGTTGCAGCTAATGAGAATTGCTGTTTAATCTTAGCACTGCTAACAGCAAGAAGAACATTTCCTGTCCTTAGCTCATTTTTACAGGTTTAATTAATAATGTAGACAGTTGAGTCTGCCTGCTTGAACTAAAATAATTAGCAGAGAGTAAACAAACACTTTAGGTTTCACTTTATGAATGGTGTGGTGCCACTTTAAATATTTAACGTTTTGATTTTAGTGACCAATCAATTCTTGAAAAGTGCCAGGTTACCCTGACAATTCAAGCAAGAAAGCTGAGCTGTGAGAAAAGGTAGGCTCCTGTAACTGCTTCTGACCAGCAAGGGCTGCAACAAATGATGTCTAATTAGGGTATGAAAAGGTAAGAGCTATCAGAAAAGGAATGGTAAAAAATGAGAGAGGAGGGGGAGAGGATAGAAAGGTGTATAATGCAGCTCAGTGTCTAGCTGATTACTCAGATCTCCGTTTGAGTCTTACGGGAGACAAGTGTCTCATGCACATTTGAATCTCAGGTAGTGATTTATTCCTCTGTATATTCAGGGGAAAAAAATGAAAAAAATGTCCCTCTTAGTGAAATTTATTGGCTTTTCCTTCTAAATATTGATGGTCTGGAGAAGAAGAGACCCAGACCCTGCCAGGAAAGCAGTCAGAGCTTATGTGTTGAGCATGCTGAAACCAGAAGAGATTGCAGTTTTTTTCCAGAGAAACATGTACATGTGTTCTGAACAACTTCATACAGTCTTAAACTAACACTTAACCAACCTTGACTGCATTTCAGTGAAGCAGTCTTAGGTGTAGTCCTGAACTTGACTACAGTAAGTACCTTGAAGAAAGGAATGCTAATTACAATTAATCTTTACTTCATGGCATGGAATTATAACCATTTTGTACTTCTATCAGACACATTCAAAACCATGCTGCTTAATCTTAAAAATGTCTTTATTTTTGTAGATATTGTCTTTCAAACCCCAGTATTTCTTTCCTATCAGGTTTTAGCTTTCTTATAAAAAACACAAAAACATTGAGTAGCTGATAAACACATCATAAAATTTTAAAAAAATCTCTGATTCAGTCAAATGTAGTTCCCTTTCAATGCATAAAATATTCAGAAAAACAGGTCTCCATTTGATTTTTTCAGGAGACTAGATAAAGATGCAACCAATTCCATGTAAGACTAGGGAATAATATTATTTTCTGGCTGGTGTAAACTCAAAAAAATATCTTCAAGGTTCATACTGTGCCCACTTTGATAAATTAGCTCTATTACTGCAGCCCATGATGAGGCTTCTGAGCTGTAACTCACAAGAGTTTTCCCTCCAACTCTTTTTGGTAATCATGATCATACTTAGGAGAGCCTTAACTGCTTTTCATATTTCACACTAGATTTGCAGGATTGACAGAAAAAAACCAAAAAAAATATTTTCTTACCTGCTGTGTTTGTTACAAAAAACACTGCACAATGTTTGATATGATTCCCTGGTGTGCCATTTATGTATGGTTACTTTCTCGAGAAAGTTCAAACTTTGGTTATATTTTTCAGTTGAGCATGCTGCCTTCAAGATTTTAAAGACAGTGCTGCAAGTCTTTTTCCATTTGGGTAGAAGTTTCCTGGAAGTGTGCTCTGGAGTGGCAGCAGGTTTTGATAGGGTTTGGATACAGCCTCTGTAGGAAACTGGCTCATCTCATCCTCATGCTGGGGTGGGAGATTTTCACCTCTCAGTGACACCAATACAACAGAACTGAAGCTTTAGATGTCTGAATCATTGTCACTATTTTTTTTTCCCCCATTTGGAGACAATCAACAAATTATTGCAGTCATTTAAAGAAAAGGGAGACTTACAGGAGCTTCCATATGAAATGATTCAATTTTTATTTATTCATTTGTAATAATCTTTGCTGACCACATTTGAGTGCTTATTTATTAATGAAAATCCAGATATGAATGTGAAAAAAAAGCCCACTTTATTTTGTTCAAATATTTTGTTTCTTTCACATTGTTTTTCTTTTCCAGATTTAAAATGTTCTTTTGATGTATTGAAAATAAAATTCCATTCCTGACTGGGATTTTGCTGTTGATTGTTATAAAACCTTAAAATCTATTTTTAATCCAGTTCATCTATTAACTAGAACTGGTTCTGAGCAACCAAGGACCTAATTTTCACACTGTATCTATTCTCCCATCTGTAGAAGCTGATGATGCAAGCATTAGGAAAGGAGTCAGTTAACTGTTCATTGTCTCTTCGTGGCTTTTTCTGTGACACAGAAAACTCTAAAACTGGCAGCTAAAAGCAGTTAGATCACTTTGTTGCCAAGGTAATAAAATCCATGAGCTTTCAGAATAAGCAGATTTATTGTATGATATTTAATGTTCATGGCTGACTAAGAAAAAAAATGTAACAGCTTTTCACGGGAGATAAGGTGTACATCTTTTGGAATAGCATTTTGCAATTTTTGGGTAGTTTACAGAGGCTGTACTAGATGAGGTGTGAACTAAGGAAAGGGGAAAGAGATCTTTAATTACCCAAGACTGCCAAGAACAATGCCTTTGCATCCCAAGCCATTATTTCAAATGCATGTATGCATGAGTACACACAGAAAGGCAGTGTTGGATATTTTTTTCGGAATTGCAAGTAAAATACAAAAGATTTTGAATTGTGATTGTCACCTGTGATTTCTGAGACATGACTGTCCTCAGTAAGGGAGAGGGACTAGCTAGGAAACAGTCAGTTTTCAAGCATTCAGTCTCAATTGGGATTTTGTTTGTCTTATTTGTAACCTCTGCTATCAGTATATAAAAATATGACTTGAACTTTTGATTAATATGGTTTTTACTGCACCATTAAGCTTGTCTAGTTTACTAGCAGCATGGGGAAATTCACAAATACAACATTTTTTTCTACTCTCCAAATACAAATAAACTAGCTTGTGCAGGCATCCTCAAGGACCTGCCTCCTGAAATATATTTATAGAAGTTAATGTTCAGAGGATATTTATGGGAAAATTGAAGTAAATCATGTCAAGGCTCATATTACCAAGGTGCTGAATTGGGGAAAAGAATTTATTTTAGTGGAGTTAAAATATCCCTCCAGCGAGGGAAAGAAGATACTCCAAAGCACTAGACTGAACACAGGTGCCTTGTCATTGAAACCTCTGTGGTTTTCAGCCTGTCCATTGTGGTTCTGTGAGTGTTCCCCTTGGAACTGAAGTTTTAGGAGAGGAATTCACAGCACAGTAAGTACCGGGGATCTTTCTCCATTCTCATCCACCTCATTTGTCAATATGATGAATCTGTGTATGCTCGAGGTTTTAAAAGATAATGTGGCTTGCTATTGGCTCTAATAGGGACTTTTTTTTTTTTTTTAATAGCACGGAATGTGGCAGTTCAGAGTACTTTTACTTCAATATGCTCATTTTTCATGTAAACAGTGGTCTGATGCCATTTGGTAACATACATGCTGTTTTGCTGCAGAAGCTGTTCATCAAAGTGTTGACATTTCATTTTAGTGCACATTTGGAAAGCACATATTATTGGTGGTGGTTGGTTGTTATTTTGCTTTGACTTGGGAAATGCCATATAGTGTATATGAAAGCTCTGTGCAGTTTCATTAGTCTGCTCCCAGACAAAAATTCCCAGACATTTCAGAAGGAAAGTCAGCGACTTCACCCCCATCTTCTCTCACACCAAAGTGCAGCCTGCAACAATGCAGGCAGAGTTAAAACAATTAAAGGAAGCGCTTCCTCACACAGCGTGAAGTCAGCCTGAGGAGTTCAGCCACATAGTTCATAGATCTGATTTTTGAAAGGGCTGGATAATTTTATGACCAATAATAATATTTTTAGTTATGCACGCTAAGTGAGGTATAATTGGATTTCCTGCTTCATAGCATCAGCTACAGGGTCACTACATCATTACAGGGGCCAGGAAGGGATTTATTTACACACACCCGCATATGTTCACACCCATGCACACTTCATGCAACAATGAATTTCAGTGATGTGTACCAGGGAATTCTCTGAATCATTGTGCATAAGCCAGTAGCTCTGAATAGTTAAGGCCAGCTTCTACACGTCAACCAGAGCCATGCAGAGGAACTGTAGCAGCTGCAACACATGCAGAGCATGCAAAAACTGTGGAAACTTTGTCCATTTTTCCAATGGACAATGGTAAGTCTGGACTCGGTCACAGGAGGAACAGAATTTGTCAAAAGACCAGCTTTTAATATTCAAAAGGCTTCTGGCAATATGAAAGGCTCAGTCGATACCAGAGTGCCAGCTGTTGGCTGTAGACACAGTCACTAAAATGTGATTGTGAGTTTCATTAGCACATCTTTTGTTCCCCTATCATGGTCATTTCAGAAATCAAGAGGAGTAAAAAAAAGGGGAGCATGTCACGGATGCAGTCCATCTTTTTAAAGTACTACTTTTTTATTAATTGTCTATTGTGAAAATTAAAAATTGATTTGAAAATAAGGAGGATAATTGCTGCAGAGAAAGTCCAGGCTATGAGCATGACAAAGTAGCACATGAAGCCTCTTTTTTCTTAACATGCTCTATGTTATCTACACTGGCATATGAACTTATGGAAGAAGAGGCTAATTAGTAAGGTTATTAAAGCTATCATATATCATTATGAGTGCTTTTGGCTACCAGAATGGGATCTTGAAACCTTTTCTATCACTGAGACTCACTGTAGGATAGGAGAAGGGTTAGACACCAGAAAGAAGCCAACTAAAATCTGTATGTTCAGCATGCAGGTGCCTGGAGCATGCCAGAAGCAAGCAATGATGACCAGGACAAGCCTTTTCTCCTGCTGAGGCCACCACAGTTTGGTGGTCATTAACAGTGCATGTCACTGTATCACTTCTTTAGAGAGTTCTGTTTTTAAATAAAAGTGCAACATCCATTCTGTTGAAATGCAAGAGGATAAATTTCTTTACTGGACTATCTGTAGTCTGAGCCATTCCACAAGTCTGCCTTATGGGTTCAGTTTTGTGAGGAGCCAGGGAAGGGGCAAATGCACAGGTACCTTGCCTCAGCATGGTTAGTGGTTCCTGATCGTGCAGGAAGGAATTAGCTAGTTGCTGCTGAACGGAGCTGAATGCTGGAGGAAGCTTCATTGCTCCTAAGAATTGAATCACTGAGAGGGAGTCCTCAGTTCCGCTGCCAGAAATGTATCTGCTAAATAGAAAATAATGAAACAGCCAGCAGTAGATCCAAGTGCTCCAACATGAACTTTAAGTTTCTATGGTCTCACAAGGTTTTATTTAGTTTATCTCCAATTCTTGTTTCATTCACTTTAGAACTAATAAGGAAAGGTGTGAACTGCAGTTTGTACCTGCAACAAATCAGCTTCTTGCAGATCACCTCATCCCTAGCCAGCCTGCCTACAATCTATTGTAAAGTGTGATTGTGGGTAGCACACTCATAACTGGAAAACTACAGCTAGAAGGGTCCCTTCTTACTTACAGTCTATTCCCCTTACTCAATGGGCAATTTGTTATTTTTATAATAAACTCTAACTATACAGAAGCTCAAACTAACAAAGTGTATGTGATCTTACATACCACAGGAAGGTAAAGTTGGAAGGGACCACAGTCAATAATCCAGTACAGCCTCAAGCAAATGTAAATTATGAACTGTATCTTGCAGGTGATATTTAAATTGTCTGAAGAGTGGTAGACAAGGAAAAGGCAGGATAAATATAATTACAGAAGAGCCAAAGAGAATTTTATTACCTCAATGATAGGCTTGATATCAAGAATTATTTGACTATGATGAAACTATTAAAAGTATGTTAAATAGAAAGAAGTAGGCCAGCATATTATTATAGCAAGGTGAGTCCAGAGGGCAGAGAGGGAAAAAAAAAAAGGAAAAAAAATCTGTTTCATTTTATCTGGGAAAATTTCTGACTAGTCACATTGAGAGAATTGGAGAGTCAAGGGAAAAGCCCTCCCAGTTCTGTGAAGGGATAAGGCAAAATTGGTCACTGTGTAGATATTTTTTTCTAAAAGAGAACAATTTACCTCAAAGAGCATCAAAAATAAGGATATTTGTATGATAATACAGAGGAAACACATCAGTAATGGGTAGAAAATTTAGTTTATACAGAGATAGTAGTTTATTTGTTTTGTTGAATCCTTTTGTAGGATTCTGTACAGGAAGAATATTGAGGAAAGCCATCACCATAGTAAAAAACCCAAACAGATTGGAATACATGTCAGAAAAACCACTGTGAGAAGACAAAAGGATTAGATGGCATTTTTATGACAGTACAAGGGAATTGTGTATGGTATTTCAGACTACATGGTCTGAATTCTGTTGAATTCTATTCTGTGTAATCCAGTACTCTCTATTCTTCTTTAAAAATTTGGTCTCCAAATTAAATGCATTGTTTTGCTTAATTGTTACTGAAGGCCAAAGATAAAGCAGAGCATCTGGAATGGTATTATGCAGATTCAAACAAGCCCATGAGCTTTCATTCTATTTCAATTCCTGGAAAGGCATCATTTAAAAAGGAAGGATGGGAGTGAAAAAAGCAACAACAAGGAAAAGGCAACAGAGTAATCTAATTATTTATGTTCCTTCAGTTATAAATATATGCAAGTTTATGTCATCCACCGTTTTCATTTAAGAAAACTATCAACAGGTAAACAGGTTTTATGTGTGTTTGTACTGGGTGTCACTGTAGCAGTATCATTTGCTGTGTACTGGTGGTGCAGAAGATGATGGCAAATGTGTTATGGAAGGTTTCTGCAACTCATTCCAAATTAAAAAGGAACTGTGCTTCCTTTGCAGACTTTCCTGAAGGTTTGTTTTCCATCCTTGTTTTAATGTTTTAGCACTCTAAACCAAAAGTCAATTCTAGCAAAAAATATAAGTTTGTCCTCTGTGTATGGAAAGCATAATGAAATTACCGATGCTTTAAAAGATGGAGGTTTGATCCTGCTAAGCAGATTTTTATTTGTATTGATGAATTCATTTGACATCTGCTTACTACCTTAAATATTGCTGCTATCATCTAATGACCAGATATTCTGGCTCCATTCACTGGAAGTGTCATTCAATAGCTGCTCTTTAGCACTAAATGTTGTGGAGTATTATGAATTTAATATATTTTAATTATTTTTCTTATGTCAGGATTGAGCATTATGAAGGTGTTTTAGTAAGAGTCAAACACAGTGCATTATCAAAACAATTTTATTAAAACAGTTAGAAATGTTTGTGTCTGAGGTGCCTGATAACTTTAAAATTCATGTAGGGATATTATCCTCTACCCAGTCATTTCCTTTGAATACAAATGCATGCAAATTTTCATTTCCTTACACACAAGAATTTTTCAAGAGAAGATGAGTGTTCCTTAGGTTTTTCCATTTAATTTGCAACCACTCTACTTCAGCATTCTCTCTGCCATTTCTGAACACAAAAAAAAAATTCTGTAAATCAATGGAAACTGCCAGGAGTTGGACTGGAAAAAAAAAACCACATCTTTCTGGAAAATACATATTTTTTTGAGGTGCTGTGTACAATCACTATGCACTGATTTCACAGAAAATGAATTGCACTGCAAACAAACTTGCGGTTTTGGATTAAGAAGGAAGATACTCAACAGGAGTAACAGCAATAAATGTCTATTTAAATATGAGGCACACTAAGTTACTCACTAATACTATTTGATTTGGGAGATTTACTCATTCTTTGCAGCAGTGTGAGAAAATTCCCCTTGGACTTTTGCTCAGAAAAGACTGCCATTATGTTTCAGGGAAGGAGAGAAAATTACAACAGTCCTACCCTTTCAAGGTTAAAGACCTTCTTCCTAAACGTGCACAAGCATAGTGAAATCTTGGGATGGAAGGGAAGGAGGAACTTGGACTGGGTAGGAAAGTGGAGAGTGATTCTCTTAATAATGATACTGTTCATTATTAGAGAATTATTAGAGCTGTTGGAAAAAGCAAGAGGCCTGAGGAGTGACAGAAGGCTCGTTTACATATGTCCTTCTGTTAGGTATGTGGTTTCAAAGATTTAGCTTCAACATTGACATCACAAAGCTCCAGGAAGACCATGGGACATAGCACCACACTTTGCACAACTATTGTGATGAGAAAAGGACAGAAAACAAAGTAATCATATCCATTTGTTATAAATCATACAGTAACATTAAGGTAAATTATATAAATTGTTGCAGGAAATGTGAAGCATGTTTATTTTTTATTTAATTTACTTGGGAGTATTTTATTAAAAAAAAAATCTGAAAAGTTTAAGGGTATTTCATGAGAACACAGAGCTAGACTCTAAAACCCAAATTTAGATACTGAATATAAGTGACTTTCAGAAAGGCTAAGCTGCCAGTAGATCTCTTTGTCTTCCTTCAGTGGCAGATGATGTCTTTCTGCTTTATGTTTTAAATAGGTTTAGCTGAAACAGCATAAAATAATGCACTTCTGAAAATATAACTTAATTTATTACATCTTTACCACAGTATTTTATTTGACCTAAAGTGTGAGAAGGGATGCTATGTCCCAGCATGTGTCCTTCCTCTAAATTTTATTTCTGAATGTACAGGCAGGAAAGACACTGAGGGAAATATAATGGTCAGTTATGCAGAGGAGGATCAGGGAAATATTTACTTACTCAAATGTAAGCAATTACTATGTCAGTATTGATATTTCAGCCCACCACCTATAGTAACTTTCAAAGGAATACAGTCCATTCTAGATGTACTATTTTCATCTCTTTTCTTTTGGTGTTTCCCTTTAAAAGTTCATACACACCTAGAAACTCCCAGCATCTGTATGTACTTTGCAGCTGTCTGCATCAACCCACTTTTTTGATCCTACCTTCAGAAAGATCTCATTCTTTATGCTAATTATTAATTAATTAGGAGTGGAATATTTACTTGCATAGCAGATAATTTCCCAGCAGCCCTGGCTAACTGGAGAGGTCCCAGGTGAGTGGAGGCTAGCCAGTATGACGCCCATCTGTAAGAATGGCAGAAGGAGTATTTGGGGAACTATAGCCCTGTCAGTCTGACCTTGGTTCTGGGGAACAACGTGGAGCAGATCATTGTGAATGCAATCACACAGAAAATGCAGGACAATCAGGGGATCCAGCCCAGCCAGCATAGGTTTATGGAAAACATGTCCTGCTGTCCAGCCTGATCTCTTTCTATGACAAACAGGGTGACTTGTTTAGCAGATGAAGGGAAGACTGGTTATTGTCTACCTGGAATTTAATAAAGCCTTTGACACCATTTCCCACGATGCTGTCCTGAAGAAACTGGCATGGTTTAGAGAGGTGTACCCTTTGTTGGGTAACAAACTGGCTGGACAGCCAGGCTCAGAGTGACTGGAATTACATCCATCTGGGGACCAGTCACAGCTGGTGTTTCCCAAGGCTCAGAATTGGAGCCAACCCTGCTTAATGCCTTTATCACTTCCTTGAACAAGGAGATCAAGTGCACCCTCAGTTTGCAGATGACACCAAGCTGTGTGGAAGTGTTGATCTTCTGGAGGGCAGGGAGCTTCTGCTGAGGGATCTGGACAGGCTGGATTGATGGACCAAAGCCAGCTGTATGAGATTCAGCAAGGTCTAAGGTCAAGTGCTGCGTCCTGCATCTGGGTAGCAACAACCCCAGGCAGCTCTACAGTGTGGGAAGGGTTGGGAAGGCTGCCCAGTGGAAGGGGACCTGGGGGTGCTGGTGACAGCAGCTGAACACGATGCAGGGTGTGCCCAGGTGGCCAAGAAGGCCGATGGCATCCTGGCCTGGATCAGCAGTGGTGTGGCCAGCAGGAGCAGGGCAGTGACCGTCCCCCTGGACTCGGCACTGCTGAGGCCACACCTCAAATGCTGTGCTCAGTTCTGGGCCCCTCAGTGCAAGAAAGACATTGAGGGGCTGGAGCGTGTCCAGAGAAGGGCAGCGGAGCTGGGGAAGGCTCTGGGGCACAAGTGCTGTGAGGAGCAGCTGAGGGAGCTGGGGGTGTTTAGCCTGGAGAAAAGGAGCCTCAGGAGCACCTTATCTCTACAACTGGCAGAAGGAGAGTGGGGTGGGGTTGGTCTCTTCTCCCACATAGCAAATGGTAGGACAAGGGGAAAAGGCCTCAAGTGGCACCAGGGCTGGTAGATTGGATTACATTGGATATTAGGAAAAATTTCTTCTTTAAAAGGCTTGTCAAGCATTGAACCAGGCTGTCCAGGGAAGTGGTGGAATGATCATCCCTGGAGGTATTTAAAAGACTTGTGTATGTGGTTCATAGGAACATGATTTAGTGATGGACTTGGCAGTGCTGGGATAATGGCTGGACTTAAGGACCTTGGGGTCTTTTCCAACCTAATCAATTTTATGATTCTATGATCTGTGGAAAGTAATTGCATAGGTCTTTTTCACTATTTCTACTTGTATCCAAGGAGGTTTTGCTAACAAAGAAAAATACATTAAATGCTTTGCTCTAAGGTTATGGTGGAAATGCTGTAGCATGAGAATATGGAACACTCTACACCAACCAAGGAGAGATAAATTCTACAAGCCGGTTGCTGTGGGAATTGTAAAGCCTCTGAGCCTTAGCCTCACTGTCTGTGAAACTGATGTGATAGTTATCCATCTTTAAAATCTCCAGTGACTACGTCTAGAGGAATGTTTGTATTACTGAGCCTGAGCTGGTGAAGTTTAAATGCAGGTAGAGTCACACTGCCTGCTTTCTCTGACAAGCCTAGTGAGCTGCACACTAAGATGGACACCATGGGCTCACTGAACTCAGTAGAAATACTCCCAAAGTGTTAATTAGGCTTTAATTCAAAATATTTACGTGCTACATTTTTAAAATTGGCATTAACACTGCTTTCTATTCATGAATTCATGTCAAGTGTTGCCTTGTTGGTCAAGGCAGTGCAGTGTTTATAGATCAATTTTCTCAAAAGCAGTAAAAAGTGTTTGACAAAATAAGAGAATATTTTGGCTAAAGGTGGTAAGCTTTTTAAATATCTTGTTCACTGTATTTCTTTTGAAATTTTATTACATTAATTTCTGTGTTGACTCTAAAGTGTTGAAATCACTATTTGAAATGAAAATATGAGGTTTTTTTGTTTCTATCCTGTTATATTTGATTCTGTATTTTACATTTTCAAGTGATTACTTCAACAGTGTAAATCTTCCTAGCAAAGATTTCATATGTTCTGGGATATTTGAAGAGAAAGTGCCCCTGAAAGCAAATGAAAGGCAAATGAAAGATTTCATGTCTTACCAAATGAAGTGAAAACTTTTTTTTTTTACCTTAAAAATATTTTTATTCTTCATTAATAAGTGCCCAGTGATTTATTAATTAAAAAGTAAATTAAAAGGTGTAGGAAAATGAAATAATCACTTTTAAATACCCAAGTAGCAGATCTTGATTCCAAATTTACTTGTCATATGGAGCAGAACTAAATCAGCATGGTATTTAAAATTCCAGATTTAGATTTTTAAAAGGTGTATTTAGGAAGAAGTTTTGTACAGGTTTGAATTGTGTATAGATACATGCTTAAACACATAGTAATATAGTTTACATACACATGTAAAAACCTACTCCTTATTTTTGCTTACAATGACAGGCTCATGGATGACACAGGAATGAACTGCCCTATCTATAATTCAGTAGCATAATAAAATCATGAATGTGAAGTAATTTCCAGAGTAACCCTCTTCAAGTCTTTAATTTTGCCCAAAGCATTTTACAGTCAATGCACAGCTACAGCTTGTACTTCCTAAGATGTCATACTGTTTATACTGGTTTGGATATTGAATGAAATATGACCTAAGCTACAAGAGGCACCAGATGATGTGATGAGTTCTACACATATAATTTCTCTTGCAGTCATATGTATTCATATCTATTCAGCTAGATCTGGATTTCAGAGTCATGACTGTGTCTCTGATATTTGAACAAAATCCTAACTCAGTGTCTGAGCCATCAGCTGGAATAAGTCTTCAAGTAATGTTGAATCTTGCATAGTGTTGACTGCCAGATATTACTTTTTGCAACTTTATAACATCTCTTATTTCTTCAAATACCTCAATAAATCACAATTTAAATTACATGTTCACAGTTTTGAACTGAAAAATGAGTTATTGCATCTTGAAAATATTTTGCATTAAAGAAAACAATTTGAGTTTTAATATTTTGCTTTGTTGACTAAAGAAGTAAGCATCGCATTTCTCAAACAGCAATACTGAAGCTTTGAAGTCTTTTAGTAGATCAACTTCTTTAATGAGAGAACATAAAGTTGCTCATGCTCAGAAGCATCTTTTCCTTTGTTAAATAATAACCAGCTATTTTCAATACTTCCATAATGCACCAGAGCCTTTTTAGTTACTGAGAGTTTTAAGACTGCAGTACAATTTCTTTCAGATTGTTCCGTTTATATAGCACACTCATTATTTACATTTAAGAAGAGGAGATGATCACATAGCTTACATCAAAATCATCAAAATAATCATGCTTAAAATATATAATGAAACTTACCTTAATAGATAAATATTTCTAATGGTTCAGCAATACAGAATTCTAAAAGAGAGAAATAACATACACTCAGGAATCAATTAATCACTTTTTCCTTGCAAAACTCTGTGAATTCTGTAGCTTAGTTGAAATTTAGAGTAGCAATTATGAGAAGCAATTAAAGAACTCTCTATGAAAATACATATATAATATGCAAAAAAACTTCTAACTATATTAAACCCTTCTTCCATCACAAGCTGTGCAACAAAACCACACTGACTTCTTCTAAGGACTCAAATACTATAAAGGTGAACTCTGCCAACAGCTTTGAAGAATACTGACAGTTTTGTAATTCAGAAGTCTTCACCTGTGTGTGGTGTTTTCCACTTGTGTTTCTCTTTCAGCATTGCAGCTATATACATACAGATGGATCAAATGAATGCTACCAATTGTTCAGTGCTAGTAGTTTCCCTTTAAAAGCTCTAATACCTTTTCCTATAGTATAGCTGTAGTATTTATGCATATTTAATCACAGAAAATGTGGATGAAAAACAAACAACAAAGCAAATAACATTTAAAGGATGTCTCTTTTTTGCTTATATTTAGGTTTTGTTGTTTAAAGTACTCTGTGCGTCCTAGGCAGTCATAGCCATCATCAGCTGGGAATCTTTTTCTATTTCAAATGTTTAGCTCATTGTTTCTGAGCTGTCCCCACTATCCCTTTTCCCTTAAATCAGAGAAAACACTGCAAGCCTGAAGAAACATGAGGTAGTTGATGGTTCTGTTCCAAGAAGGATTTTCTTACTCTTTCAGGTAGGTTGCTTGAATTGCCTGTTCTGCTTACAACCAAGGTGGAATGACTCCAAAGTAGAAAAAGCAGATCTTAACTTTCCTGAAGAATAAAGATACTCGAATTTTTCCTACAGTAAGGAGTAGAATTGATTAAATGTATGTTAAAGGACATTTATTGACTGCTATGTTACCGAGTAGGAAATATCATTCAGTCTTATTTTCCCTTAAATGCTGAAGGCAGTGCTGAACAAATGGTGTAACTTAAACCAGAAGGGAATGAAATCTACATTATATTAAAAATTAGATTGTTGGTGCTTAAAGCTTTTGTCCTCACTTTCTCCCATTTTGCCTTTTTCCTAATCAATTTCAGATGGCAGATACATTCTTTAAAGACTTTTAAATGGCATGGTGATGAGTCTTTGCAGAAAGTGGCTTAGGTAATCTAAATGTTACCTTATATCTTGACAGATATATGCTTATTGTAATTGCTTACTTTGTGTCCTGTACATGGAAAGACTGTGAATCTCAGAAATAAAGTACTATGTAATGAATTAGCTCCAGTGATAACTACCCTTTTTATTGTACAGCAGAGTAAACAGCTATTAATTTAAAACACGTAAATTGGAAATCTGAGAACCATATCACTCGCTGTAGTGGGATATATTTCTACAGAACGTGATTACTTCCATAATTCTTGAATATATAAGAATTGCTGTGAAGCAGAACAGTCAGACATTCCCATTAAAAGGCATCAACTGCTGCCTCATTAAAGGACGAAAGACTCTGTGGTCATGGGAAGAATCTGCAAGTCATTCCATTTCTAAATTAAAACCTGAAATAGTTTGAGGATAATGAGAATAAGGATAAAGGTTTGAGAGCTTATTACTTCCTATGAAGAAATAGCATATTCTGCATATGTTTGAAAGGGCTGAAATATTATGACAAACCCCTGTATAGCTTAAAAACTGCTGCAAATGGCCTCTGAAAAGTGGACATGCTTTTAATTGAGGGTACCTTTTAAGAAAGGAAAAAAACCACCAAAGAAATTGAAACCTGATTTAGTATGTCATAGAAGGATGTATGCACTGAAAGTCATTATTTACTTAAGGAGATACTAATTTTTACTCATTTTAGGGTAATTCCAGAGCTTGTGCTTTGATTATCAGTAGTACCAGTGGGTGTTTATGACATTAGATGCTACTTGGCTGAACACTGAGGGATTCCAGGGAGCACAACTCTAAAATCTCCTTTCTTAAACTGTGTTCAGAGCAGCTTCCCATTATCGGGGTTCTGAGCTGCCCTCAGGAGACCTCTGGGGTGCTTCTTTCACTCAACTGCCTTATGAATGAATTTTAGGATCTTGATTTAAGAAGCCAGGATTCTGAGATGGGAAAGAAATGTCTGTTGTATATTCCAGGATATCTAACTTAGGCAGTTTGTATATGATCCTGGAAATCCTCATGTACAGAGTTAATTTTTTAGAAAGGCAGAACACCTGCAAATATTTATTAAGAATTTTTTCCCTTTGCAAAACTACATCATTAAAAAACTCTTTTCCATATTACTGGTTAATATTTAATTTAATATTTTTGCTGTAAATTTATGAGCATAGATCACCACATAGTGCATACTAGTAAGACAAAATAAAGCAAAAGAAGTTATATAGCCCATGTATTGTGTAGAGAAAGTCACCTTTCTTAAATATTGCTGGAGAGTTTTGAATATCCTGAAAAAATGATAATGCCATTTGATGAGACATAATGCCCATTAGGCAAGCTGTTTGACCAGCCAGTTTTGTAAATGTCACTTGATAGCTTGGATTTGCACACTGAAGGAGGCAGCTTCAGTCTTGGATTAGCTGTGATGCCTCTCCTGGTTTTTCTTTTGCTCTGCTCCCTTAGTATGCAGTGTCATGCATTAATTTAAATTCGGTATTTGGTTATGGCCAGAACATTCAGTTCAAGTTCAAGTGAAGCTCATTCTCAGAAACTCCAGGATGTACACGGTCCCCTGCTAACTCCTTACTTTCCCAGTCCCAGGTCCTGACTGGGGTCTGTCCTGAAGATCTCTCTGTCCCAGCTCATTGCTAAGGCCTGCGCAATTCCTGCCCTAGAGCTCTCTCCTTTCAAATTTAGTGCAAGGGTCTGAATGTTTTTTGCCCTCAGGCTCTATTCTTTCAGACTGATCATCAGGGTTTGAATGAATATTGCCTCTGGGTTGTCTCTTTTCAGTTGCAATTTCTGAATTGGATCTCTTGCTGCCCTCAGATTTTCACCTTTCAACTTCAGTATTTGGCTTTAAAGACCCACTGGCTATAAGACTTTCGATTTTAATATTTTCTTGTGTCATTTTTCAGTTAGATGTAGTTGCATTGCTCTTATTGATGATCCCTCCCTTTTTACATTTCTCAATATTCACCAAGTTGCTTCGCACAGGATTTTATTATCTCCACTTCTACTTTTAGTGTGTGTTGCAATATAGTGAGAATCTTACTGATCATTTACTCGAGAAGTTTTTGATCTCACTTGCAAGTTTTGCTTGTATTTGAACATGAAAACTGTCATCAGTTTATCTCAGCAATAAACTAGTGTGAAAGTGAATATGGACACATGCAGCCTTTCCAGAATTTTTTGTCTGTTTGTTTTCCCCCAGAAGTACTTTACATAGCTGAATACTTGAAGCTCAGATTTCAAAGATATTTGTCTTTGTTCCCCTTAGCAAAGACTTGCAATTTAGATTCTTGGATTCAGATATTTTACACGAGACACTCTTTAACTTAGACCCTGACACCTGTTACTGAAAATGTTGAATTAATTCAGTGTGACAGGAGATTCTAAGGGAAAAATTTATCAAGTCATTAAAATTGTAATAAATTGATTTAGAGAAATACTTATCCTGTACATAACTTTGTTTTTTAAGCTGAGGTTCATTAGCTGTAAGGACTGCATGAATCAGGATGCAAACACGGCTCAGAGCATGAGCTGGATTATTATTATTCAAGATGGATAAATCCATATTGTATGTACCAAACACAAAATCTCTTCTGGACTGTTTCTGTTTCACTCGGGTTGTTTGGGTTTGTTTTTTTTTTAAATCTAGTGATAATTTCCTATAGGAATCAACCTCTAGGGTGTGCTTAACCACCTCCAGAACACATTTCATTCAATTTCCCTCTACATGTTCAACATAGTGGAAAACCAAACTCTTTAAATCTAGAACTACATTCACATCTACCTTACAATAGCACAAGTGTTGTTTCTTATGGGTTTAAGATCACTTTCAACAGCCCCTTGGGGTATTAATGATTGATTGGAGTCCGTTGCTTCTATTTCCCTTTATTGCAAGCACTGTGTCATACTCCATTGAAGTAAGAAAGAACCAGGCTTTTAACTTCTTGATCTGTTAAAAAAATAATAATAAACCTAGCCTTGTTAAATTTATTATTTATATTTGCTAAATTTTACTGCAGGTAGTTTAAAAGGGTCATGGGTTGTAGGCATTTAAGAGCCTAAGAGTTTTGACAAATAAGTAGCTCCCAGACAGTAAGTAGTTATTACACATGATGTGTTTGACAGCAAGTTTCCATGGAAATATGATTTGTATTGCCCATTAAAAGTTCAGTGTCATTGCTCTTTTATCAAGGTAAGCTACATCACATTACCTCACATATTGTATGGGAAGCTGTAGGAGAGGAAAGACACTTGGAAAATAACATTGAGTAGCTGATATGCAGTTATTTATTACCTTACAATAATCTGCAAAAGTATCTTTTAGTTCTTGAAAATGGAATTTAGACTCCAAGTCGTGTATGTGTAGAAGGAAATCTCAATGTCTTGTTTATCCTCATTTTCAGCAGGAGAGAATGGTGCAAGGCTATGGGGGGAAAAAGCCAACAAACTTGAAGTATTCTTAAAATAAATAATTTTTGCTGATACATATATGAAGCTTGTGATGTTATTTTCATAATAGAGTACAGAGCAAAATGCAAAGTTATTTTTTCCAAAAATAAGTTCTGTGAGATATCTTGTGCAATGAGCTTGTATGAATAATTTTCTAATTAAAGTAAGACTTTTCTTTTAAACAATCATTGATTCCATTTAGAAGAACAACTAGTGTGCATTCAGCAGTATAGTGTCACCCGTATATGAACTGATAGCTGTGGAAAGTTTTTTTTTCTGTTTGTTTCTGTAAGCTAATTTTACAAAAAAATGTTTAAAAAAATGTTTAAAAAAATGTTTAAAAAGGAGTGTGTCTGAAATGCTAAGGTCTTTGAAAGTTCTGTTTGGTCTTGTTCAGGACCTGGGATTTGAAAATTCAATGTGTTTAACCTTTATTCATTTTTTTCCTACATCAGGGTGTTTGTCAGGCTTATATATGTTGGATAGGCTGTGTCTTTACAGACCTCTCTTTTTGATGTTTTTTGAAAATACCTAAATGACTTTAAAAATGCCTTTGAAAATACTTCCAGGCTTTGACCTCTCATTAAAACCTCAGATCATTGTGCTTGTTTGTCATATTTTTTGTTTTGCAGGTGATTTTTTCCTAATGACCTCTATTCTGTCTTTTTATCCAACCTTTTGAATTCAAACACCTTCTTTTGTTTATATTGTCATTGCTAATAAAAAACCAAACAAACCTATTTCAAAATGTTCTCTTGGACTCATTGTCAATTTTGAGCATCTGATATGGGTTATCATGGTCCCTCTCTTTATCTTTTTGTCATAGTTTAAGAATGGTGTTCTCCAATTTAATACATCCACTCAAAAAACCATGTGCTGCTTTGCCTTCCTACAATCTCCAACTGGAGCCAGAAAAGGCAAAGATTACAGGTTGAGATAAGAAAAATTTACTGGAAACAGTAACAACAACAATAGTCATAATAAAATGTATAAGAAGAAAAAAAATATTTACACAGAAAGCCCCTGACAATAAACAAAATACCAGCCCACTCCATCTGCTAGGTTTTATCAACTGGAAGGAGCCCCATCTCCTCAGAAGAGAGAGAAAGTCCCTTCCTACCACCCCTGGCAATGACAAGAGGTGGTGTAGGATAACATCCAGGCCCTGGATATGTCCCCTCCTGGCTGCTGGGATAAAACTAACCCTGTCCAGGCTGGAACCAGAATAGATGCAATGGACCAAGCTACTCTGACATAATATACACTTATTTACAAACAAGATCAGACTTTATTGTACTTGTCCCTATTTTATACTAAAGAAATATTATGTTAAGACACCAGATTAAAAATTATTTTAAGTTACTTTCTCAAGGTAAGTACTTCTTTGTGTTACACTGCAACTGTCTCACTTTATGGGCAGGTCTTTTTTGATGAAAAACACCACAATTCTACTGAAGCCAATTAAAATAAATTTTGTTAACAATTAGCAAAATTTTCTACATTTGCCGTTCTTTAATGAATAAGAAAGAGTAGTTGGACAAAGACACAAATGAAGAAATTTATAATAGAATATACACAAAATCTGAATAATCAAATAAAAAAAAATTAAACTTTCTTGTCAATGTCCCTCACTACTGCTAAATCTACTTCTAAAATTTGTGCATATGACTGCAGAGAGATTACATTATTTTGTATGGAAGCAATATATACAGCTTTTGACACATTAGATTATAATTAAGTCATGCAATTCTTTTTTTTTTTTTTATAGTCATATCTGCAACAGTAATTTAACGTTTAACATTTTATTACTGTTTTGATATGGTACACTTAAGGGTATCTTGTTAGGAAATGGTATGAGATTCAATGTGTGGAGGAAAAAGATGGTGATATAACTTTAAATATATTCTAATATACATTTATACATTAATGTATTAATATACATGCTCCTATAAGAATGCATCAAATAGTTGTTTTCTTGGTGCATAAACTTACAAAGATGACAATCAAAGCCAGTCAATAGCAACAATGTTCTCTCTTGTAATCTATTATTTATTGTTACTTTACACTTCTGAAAAATGATCCTTTTGATGCTTTTTATCAGTTACTTTCATTCTTACAATAAAGTAGAACAAATGTGAAAATGCTGCCTTTGTAGACTTCTTTGAATCACATGGCTATGTTCACCCATTGTGATGAATTATAAAGTCTCAGACACATGGCTGCACAAACCAGTGAAGATATGCGTAGATATTTTATATGTACCTCAGAAAGTTGATTTTTTTCGTTTTAAATTTTCTTTTTAGGAGTGCCATATGATTTCACTGTACTTCATTCTTCTCAAATAGCTGAGGCTTTGCACTTTTAAATTTAATTTTAACTATAAGAGAATGCAACCTATTGGAATCAGAAGCAGGATAGTATGTTCGCTTGTTTACTTCTGCACTGACTCTAGGCAGAAACATTAATTTTATTTTCCACAGAAGTGACCTTTGTTAAGGAACAGGCACTAGAAGAAAACATAGACTATTCTCTAGCAAAGGAAGCTGAAGTTAAAAATATGAGATTTTGGATATATGTAATATTAGATAACACCTGGCATAATCACTGAGACAGGGGAATGAACCTGTGCATTTTAAGTGATATTAAAAAAATACATTTTTTCTCAATACCTTACAAGGAAGCAGCAAGTTTGGTACAAGGTTTGGTACAGCACAGCCCATGTGCCTTGCATTTGCAAATGCTATCTACCATGATGATAAACTAATACAAAATTTAGGCAAGACAAGTCCTGAACTAAAAGGTTATTTGGTTCTCGCCCTTTATTGCATGAAATCAAAATATAAAGCTCAAGTGATAAGCAGATGGACTCAAAACTCCTTGGTCTATTTTGAAAATAGCATTGATTTTTCTCTAGAGCAATTCTATTTTGTCCAAAACCTTTAAGTAAGATAAGCTGTTTATTTCAGTCTTTTTGCAAATATCCATCAGGTTCCCCTCTATATGAATATCACATATTTTGTTCTACAGCTACGTGTGTACTGAAGAAGGAAATCTACCAAAAGAAGACATGAACACTGTGTCTTCATATGGGGTAGTTTCCCTACATTTGTCTTACATATATTTTTAGATCATCATCCATCTCACTTTAAGGCAGTTATTGAAGGCAAAATTAGATGGATTATGTTGTAAAAGAGACTGTTTTTCTCCTCTTTTTCAGAAAGGGACCCCAGGTTTACCTGCAAGGAAATAAATTAATAGAATTAGATGTGAGCAGTTAGGTGAGATGAATATCCACCTTACTTGGCTGAAGTTCTTGTTAAAAGACTTTTTTAGATATAAATACTCATTAAGGCAAATTAGAATAACTCTATTGACCAAAATAAAGCAAGACGGTTAGTTATACAAGGAAGTTATGATTTTTCTATCCAAAAAGACAGAAATTTTTACAATCTTGAGATGACCATAAACAAACAAGTTTAAAGAAATGGGTAGTATGACACATTTTACCATATATGCTTTTTAAATGGAAATTTGAATTATTAAGAAGTAGTAGCATAGATACTAAGAGTAAGAATGAACTGACACTGAGATAAGCTTTTGACCAGACTGTTCTGCTTTTGACCTCAGGAGGAGAATGTGGTAGGGAAGGAAAGGATTTCCATTGTGTCCACCAGAACTGATCCTCTCATTTCTGTGCAGAGTGAACACTGCCATCCTCAGAAGACAGACTTTGCATATTAAACACCCCAGGCACACTTCTCTTTTTAAAAGTGTCTAAAATCTATTTTTCCACTGCTATGAATTCATCATGTGCAAAACAGACTTTTTTTTTGTCATTTGCCTCCTTCTACCATAGGAGTTTATGTTGTAGTGCCTCTGGGAGAAGAGCTTTGCCTACTTAATCTTACTACACTGTAATATATCCTTTGAGGTGATGGTCCTTATAAAATTAAAACCTGTATTGAACTAGACTAAAAAAATGCTTATCCTCTGAAAATATTGAGGACTAAAGAAATTACTTGGGTGCTAACCTGAAATGATTAATCATAAAAAATGCATGTAGAAAAATAGAGTTCCTTTAAATAATCAGAATTTCAATACATTATATTTTTCATTCAATTTTAATAGAAAATATTACAGCCTAATCTTTTAGAATGTCCTTTATGAAACATGGGCTTTGAAACAAAAAAAATCATTCTGAACCAAGAAAAGAAAATATTATCAGTAAAATTATAAAAATACTCTTCTGAGACAGGCTTTTAAATTAATTTTTCAAGGCATTTTATTAATGCCTTATCACAAAGGTGGGCTTGGTTTTTTTTCTAATTTTATAAGTGTTTTTCAGGAAAAAAATAATTAAATGAAATTTTAAATGGCTAGAGTAATAAAATTGTTGACTATAGTAGGATTACCTATATAACTGGATATAGATATTAAAGTTAGACTGGCATAGTGACCTTTTGCTATATCATCTTGCCTATCTTATTATGAAGTCTCACCCTGAGATTTCCTTTCTGTGCCTGTTTTCATGATCTTTTATCTGTGAAAGTGACAGAAGCACCACTTTTCCCCTCCTATTCTATTTAAACCTTTTCTTCATGAGAAACACTTCCAAATTCTCCTACATCAAATATGATATCATAGACAATTTATCATTCAAAACTTTAATTCTTGGTAATGTCATTCTGAAGTGTGCACTTCCCAAAACTATCTGCTTTGGGTAGATATCCCTTTAGGTATTTGTAGTTAACTTCTGGTGGCTCTGGGTTATGAATAATTCACATTCTTATCAGCATCTCCAGCAACATATTTATAAACTGAAGAGATTAGTTTTAATTTTCTCTTATTTTTTAAAAAAATCATTCTTTCTTTGTAGCAATTTATCCATCTCTAAAACATGTATATGTATATAGTTACATTCTTTTACTTATATTTATGCATATATATTTGTAATAAAGAGAAGAAAGTTACGGTTGTCTTGACCAGATGGTGCAGCCTTTATGAAGATATTTGTACAACATTCTTGAAATAATGTGTATATTTTAAAGTGTTAATATGTATTCTTTGCAGACCAGGAAAAAAAAATAAATCCATATTTAACTACCATCTCCTCTGAAACAAGTTTTCAGTGAATGATCTGCAAGTTTTCAATACCTGTTGATACAACTGGAAAGAAATACACTAAATTTTTGTATGTACTGTTGAAGTTTTAATGAGTCGAGCAGCATAAAAACAACAAAAACATTAAGATCTGCCATGAGGAAAATAATGCTACAATTTATTTTTTACTTAACACCACCAAGGCTTTTTAATATTTTATATACTTGCTGTAAATAAACCTAAAGCTATTCCTTATTCCACACGTCTGGTTCAGACACAAGAAGAAAGTGAGCAAATGCTCTCATCTCAGTGTGGTGTGTGACGGATACACCTCATGGCTATTCCTAAAATCCCAGAATTGTTGTAATTCAGCCAGTTCACTGCTCCATCAATTGCTGATAGATATTCAGTCATTGTCATGCCTTATCTCACCATGCTCAATGCTGTTGAGCTCTCAGAAACATATTTCAGCAGTAAATGATTCAGCAAGCAGAGAGAATTATAGAAAGCTTTTTATATGCTCAGAACTGGGCATTACTTATGCAGGAAAGCTGATATTTTCTTCTTCTTTTAACATCTGAACTTAACTTCCCCTTTTTCTTTAGCCTCTTCCTGTGTATATGCTTTTGGATTTAAAAGAATCACAGAAACCATGATGTGAACTCAGTCACATAATGAGTTTTATGGAAGCACTAGCAAGCCTGGTGGTATTTGGAATTTTTATTTAACAGAAGAATGTGATGTTTTTATATGAGCTGAAGTTCTTAGCAGAGTTTTCTGTGATTTGTTTCCAGTGTGGAACTTCTGAATTTATTTTATTTATTTAATTTTTTTTGCCTTTCAACAAAGTCACTTATTCTGGTTTGGTATCAGACTATATTATAACAGTAGTATGTAATCTGTATAATATTGCATACATATAGTTACCAAAAAAAAGAGTCCAACATCCCTTTAAAATGCAATGAAGCAATAAAAATTAAATGTAATTATTAACATACCAAAGTTGGTCTGCGTTTGTTAAAACGCGAATAGTGAGATGCTTCTGCTGGGATTAAGGTGTAAATGAGATGATACGCCCAAATCAATAATACAGATTTTATTTAACAATGAATCTGAGGCAGAGAGAGAAAGAAGAATAAAAGATGGAGGAGTGGAAGAGAGATATCAAGGAGAAGATAGCCACAATCCATGGATCCAGCAGTGTTCTTTTGGTCTGTCTTCACCCTGGGCTTCTCAGTGCTGGGGGTCCCTGGGGTCATTCAAAATTTTTCCCTATTTTTTACATGTTAGCAAACAAAGCTGATTTCAGCACAGCTGCTGAGTTGCCTTTCCTTGTGGCTCTTAAATTCTGCATTCTTTGTGTCCATTGTCAGCAGTACAATCTTCTCCCCCCAGGTTTGTTAAATTCCCCCTGGGTTCCCCATAGGTCTGAGATAACACCCAGACAATAGTGCCAGGTTTATCTTATCTCTGGTGTGGGGGCTTACCCACAGACATAGTGGGGGGGAGCAGGTGGTTCTGTGGTGGGTTGGTGATCACAGATGCTCTCTGTCCCACAGTTTGGGGTGATCTTTCTTTGACTGTGATATGTGTGAGCAGCTCCTTCCCTGCAGTTTGCCAGTGGGAATTTTTGTCTGGATGCGTTACCAGGATGTGCCAGCCAGACCTCGCCTGTGCCAGGCCTGGAGTTATCACCATCCCGTCACTCCACTCTGTGCTTATCTCATGGCAAAGATCTTCTGTGGCCTAAACAGTGTTTGAGACAGACAGGTGTGCTCTCTAAGTCCTTAGAGTACTTTAATAACAAAACAGAAATGCTTAGATGATTTTTTTTAACTTTCCTCAGATTAAAATTTTATCCAGTCAAAATTAGTCAGTTTTATTTTTAACAGACCTGATTTTCGAAACAAAGCTGTCCCACCGAGGATTTTTCAACCAATTGGATTTGAGCGCAAAAATAAAACAGAATTTTTTCTAGTTGATGACATAGGCTTGAATTAATTAATTTACCTGTAAACAATTTCTAGCTTTTTACAATAACCATGGAAATTCTACAAGATATGTTACCCTGACTGGTACTGAGAAGATATGTACACAAATGACACAAAGACCTTTTTTAAGTTTTTAAGAACTAATTTTTAAGAACTAATTTAGTTGTAATATCTTAATTACAGTTATCTGACAGTAATCCAGATATTTTATAAACTAAACCAAAGGTCTGTTCTGCCTGCACAGTTGCAGTGAGACCAGCTGTGTTTTAGAAGCTCAGGAAGACTTTTATCTTCTAATAGATTTCCTTACCTTTATAAACATTTTTTTATATCTTTTGTGTATTTTCTAGTCGTATTTTCTCTGCATTCTTAGGCGAGAACTATATTTTTTTTGTTATTTTCCTCTATTTCACAGATTCAGTTATTTTTCTTTTTTTACCTATGTTGCAACTAAGAATTGAGTGATACCTCAGCAGTTGCAGAGCTACTTGTAACTTTTGTTTCATGCTGAGGAGACCTGAATGTGAGTATGAGTAGTTTTACCAAATGAAACTGAGAGCTGGACTTTACTCAGCTTAGAGTGGCTGTTGGGTGCCTAAAGGCATTTAACATTTTTAAAGAGACAAAGATGGAGATTTTTCTGCAGCTTGAACTTTTGTAAATCACATATTTGAACTCAACAAAGGGTATGGAATTATAATAAAAGTCTCATGATGTACTGTAGACATGATCCGTATCCCACTGAAGCTAGAGGGATATTTGTAATTGATTTAATTGGAAACTGGAGCAGTTCTTATCAGTTGTCTGTAAGTAGGAGAATCGTACAGACTTGTAGATAACAATGCTGATACATTTGATGCTGAGGTGTTCTGCATGTTAATGAAAATTTGCCCATGATGCCATGCCTGTAAATAATTTTTTAGTATCTTTTTATTTAAATAGAAAACTATGTTTCTGAAACTTCCAAACCTTCCCTTTGTGCTGCCAGTCTGAAGAAGTAAGGTTCAGTCATTTTGTCTAAATTCCTGAATTCATTGGGACTTACACAGTAACTTGTTCTGAGGATCTTGACTCCTACAAAAAGTGCATTTTAATTGCATCGACACCTTCCCTTTCTTTTTTGGTTGAAAGGAGAGAATCAATTTCTGGTAACACCTTGGCTCTGGTATCACCAGATACCAGATATGGCACCAGTGCTGGTAGATTCAGTAGCAGTCCAACATGCCCTTCGTTACACTAGTTGTATGTGAGCATGCAAAGACAACACATTGGATTTTCCAGGTTCCAGGAAAATCAGAATCACTACTAAACAGAATTGTAGCTGTACAAAGAGCTGGAAGTTGCAACATCTGCACCACAAGCTGTCTAAAGCCTACCCCAGCCACTCAAGGACAACCTAAATGAACTTCTGGAGCTGGAGCTCAAGGAAATAGCATTTGAGTTTGACGGAGAGGAGGAGGTAATACAAAGCTTCACCACAACTGGATTTCATGGTATCTATCATTGCTGCTTTAAGGATATCTGAAAAATTCACAAGAAGAACATGATTTGGCTTTTCTTTCCATCACTTTCTCCTGGTGGCTGTGAAAATACAGTGACTGTATTGGATGTGTTTACTGGAGGGAAAGAGGTAGAATGAGAAAAAAGTATATAGACAGAAAACAGCACCAAATTCTGACTTACGCCATTAATGAGAAATACCAGTGACTGAATCACAAATAGAAAAAATGTGATGCTACCTACGCTTTTTTAGGGCTTTGATATTATTAATGAATGGACTTGAAATTTCTGCTATTCCTATTGAATGGAAAAACAAAAATCTATCCTGTCAAGAAAATTAAAGAAAATAAATCCCTCTGCAGACTACAATTTTCTCCATCCCTTTCATGTTTTGTATGAAGTATAACACTTCAGAATTAACTGAAGCAATAAAAACACCAGTATAAACTGATGGGAATCCTAGCTCAACAAAAGGGAGTGCTAGAATAAAGAGAATTTCTTCACTGCACAGATATCAGAACATGTTGCACTTCCCTTAATAAATGAGAGACAAATGTCATCAAGGAAGATGATGTGTTTTGAAGGAGTTTTATTGGTATTATTTTGAGAAAGAAGTTACAGTCCCGTAAGGTACTGGGCATTTCTAGAAATAAATAAAAAAAAAGAATTCAGTGAAAACAAATGTTGGCAATATGACAAAATATGACACAATATGTTGCTGTATTTAAAAAAAAAAAATAAAAATTTTAGATCATAGGAAGGTGGGAAAGGGTTTCAGGACGTCATCTATTCCAACTTCCATGTAGATATATGTGTATATTTCAAGATCATAGTTGTCACTTCCACATTATCATCAGTTTCTGCATAAGTAATATATAAAGTCTTATCTGTTGACTCCCTAAGATAAACCCTAAGAAGATCAGATATAGCCAGGATCACTTGAATATATTTGGGTCTTGGAATACACTATCATTTGTGGGGTTTTATGATGCATTGAGAAGAAAAACATTTGAATATTTAGCTCAGATTTGGAATCAGACAAAAACCAGAACATGACTGTGAATTGCAATTAGCTGACCAGATTTTCTTCCAGGTCGTCAAAATAAAACCAACCTAAAAAAATAAAGTGTATTTAGGAAAAGCCAAATAGTTTGATACAACTTGAACTCTCTATTAAAAAACTCTGCTCAAAAGAGACAGAGAGTAAGGAAATACAAAAGAAGTAAAAATTCCAGATATACTCTAAAAGAACCATAGAATCATAAAATGCTTTGGTTTGGAAGAGATCTTGAAGATCATCTAGCTTCAACCCCCACTGCCATGGGCAGGAAACCTTCCACTAGGCCAGGCTACTCAAAGCCCCATCCAGCCTGGCCTTGAACACTTCCAGGGGTGGAAATACCGGACTGTTTACAGATTACCAGTGATTATTATACTTCTCCTGGATCAGGGATATCTATTACAAAGGAAAAGAGATGCTTGTAACCAAATGCAAATAATTTGGGAACCCTTTAGTAAAAATATTTCCAGTTAAACTTTGTCAGTTTTCTCAATTTTCTCTCATTCCTCAGTGAACACAATTTCTTTGACTATTCGAAATTGTGTTGCTGTCATGGATTATGTCAATGTTAACCTTCATTATACATTTTCAGTTATAAGTTTTCATGAATGGAACTGAAAAAAAAAACAGGGAGACAATCTCTGAGCAAGTGTGATAAAAGCCTTGTTATTAAATTGCTTCTTCTCATTCTGGTGATGTCACACTTTATTGTGTTTTTCCCTTTCTGTATTACACTCTAAATCTGTACTCTTTGAAGGCATTTTACACAAGACAGGTTATTATTTCTAAAATTTAAGCTTGCACTGAAGGAATTTTAAATGTGACCTTCTATTTTTTTCTTCCTTACTTTTTTCCTCATGAGTACGTCTTCATGGTCATGATTTGGAATATTAAAGCTGTGTGACTGTAGGCTGTGGCACTACTGACATTTATTACGAATCTTCAACAAGGAAATTCAGATTAAACAATGGCATTTTTTACATGCCAGATCTTTTGACATATGTCTTACAACAATAAGTGCCTGTAAAATATTCAGACAGAACTACATGCGTTTGGCACACCTGTGAGCACAAATCTTACATCCCTACATTTTCACTGGTTAAAAAAGCTTTTAGTAATTATGATGAATTAGAAATCATGGGCTTTTGTAAATTTTGTTACAGATAACTAATCTGTCTCTGATGGATGTTGACAATATATTCACATCTGATTAACTGATATATTTCTTGAGTTACAAGAAATATACTTGTATTAAATTAACTGATATATTTCTTGAGTTATGAGAAAGATACTCAACTCTTTCCTGAGTTGTTCATTAAAATAGTTTTATTTATAGAGAAATGCAGCTATTTCTGAAAGGAGACATAAAGTTCTATCTATGAGATTTATGTTTTTTTAGTAAAAAAGACATGCTGAAAGGAATCCAATATGTGTTACATTTTAGTTTTATTTCTCAGATTACTTAAACTTGGACATAGTTGATCATAAATTAGTTACCTTCCTGTTGTCCTGAAAATATAAAGTGGCTTTTTTGTGATTATGTTAAAGAACTAGAATGAAAATATAATATCACAGTGGTTCACTGAATTCACTGAACGTTTTAAGTCCAGAAAATCTGCTCTCAATTTCTGCTTTTTTCCGTATCTGAAAATAATTCCAAGATTCATTCTTGATCTCCAGTATATAAGGAAAGGCCATCTTCTAATATCAGTGAATTAATTCTGCAGTTTACGACAGCATCAGCTTAATTTAAGAATATTTTTAAAGTAGGAATGACAGCAAGAAGTGCACTGAGGAATTTAATTCCCTTTAAACAAATCTGGGTATGCTAAATGTCACAAAATGGTGCTAGAAGAGAAAGACTTGCTACCTACCAAAAAAACCCTCAACCAACAAAACACAAAAAACTAACAGAAACTAGTGGCTGGAAACTGAAACCTATCTGATATAAGTAAAATAAAACATTTTTTCTGTGCTCTCTTTTCTCAGAGTCTGTCTCATAAGTAGTTCAAGGCTGCCTTGAGAAACAAGCAGCATGTTTCACTAGCAGCAGCTATTGCTGCTAGTATAAAACTGGCTTTGATAACTATCTAGTGTTCACTACAGCTACTCTGGAGAATTTTACTTTGTAATAGATGCAGTCAGGCCTGTGAACTGCATCAGAACCTACCTTTCTAAGCCTCCTCACCTGTAGCAAAGGCATCTGCTTGATACAAACGTCTTTGGACAAGATAAGTTCTTCAGCCTGTATTAGGCAAGAGGTCAGGTGGTGGTAGAATTGCTTTCTGGCTCTGAAAACTGGAAATCTCACTCACATTAGCAGCTTATGTGAATAAAAATCAGACCATTCGGGGTGAGCTGCTGCCATGCTGAAATGTTTGCAGAATCAAGACATAGATGATAATTGCCAAGAATAATGTCTTCACTCTAGCCAAAGATGTTGAAAATACTGTTCATCATCTCTGTAATTATAATGTCTATAAAGGAAAATGTCAGAAAAACATGGCAAGTTATATTTGAATCATCACTTGGTAAATTGGTTAAGAAAAGCATAGTAATGTGAAAATAATTTAAATTTCTGTAGATATTAAGTAATTGTATAATCTCTTCCAATTTGAGATATCCCTGCAAGATAAATGTCACTTTGATATTTCTACTAATTTTTAGGAGCTCTGTTTTCATATACTAAGTAGGTATGTAATGCAGTTCAGGAATATAATTACATTGACAGCCTGCTATTTACATATAAATTTAAAATCCAGAGGTGCAAGAGAACAATACAAGAACAGCTTGAAAAGACAGTTATGACCAGCAGATAATTGATCAGAAGTATGAATGTATTTTTATTTTCACAGTTTGAAGAAGGTAGCTAAATGGTGTGAACAGAAATAGAAAGGAATAGGAATAGGAATAGGAATAGGAATAGGAATAGGAATA
>NC_031768.1:76005130-76010395 GCF_001522545.3 Parus major | reverse complement strand
ATAGAATAGAATAGAATAGAATAGAATAGAATAGAATAGAATAGAATAGAATAGAATAGAATAGAATAGAATAGAATAGAATAGAATAGAATAGATAAGGAGCCTGCAACAGTCAACTACTTCAGCTGTTTACAGGACTATAAATTAAAAGGACTAAGGATAGATAATTTTGAGGATAAAAACATCAAAGTCATAGAAAGATTGCAATACTTGAATGTAAAATATGCATCCATAAAATTTAAAAGACAGTGAGGAAGTCACACAATGGCAGTTCTTTAGTTAAGCAATAGTGATGCTATTAGAAAGTTGTGCAAAGGTGTAGAGATTGATTTTATACTACCTTCCTGGTCTTCAGCTAAATACAACAAAACAAACTAAACCTATATTAAAAATTTCATTGGAAAAAAATAAAAGCAAAGTTTTATACCAGCTGTGACAAATACAGCTACAAAAGAGGTGTTGCAGAGAAGATAATGTGAGACTAACTGGAGCAGAAATGTCAAAAATCTGATGATTAAGAAGTTGTCAGAGTAGATATGGGATCTTCAGCAGGAAGGGGAGACAACAGGATCATGTTGTGCCATTGTGCAAAGGGAAATAAGGGAACATATTAAAAACAATTGAGGAGGAGATCAGAAAGAGGAAGGAAGAACAGATGATCGTATTAAAGCTGAGGAAAGACAAATATTTCAGCAATGCAAAAACAAGCACAGAGATTAAAAAACTATGTTAGCATTGAATTACCCTTGTGTGGTCAAATGTCCATCTGTATGCCAATGAGGAAACCTGAATAAATGCAGAATCAGTAGTGTATAAGCACTGCTTTTATTTCTCTCAATCTTCCAGGCATTAAATAAAGTTGTTTTTTTCCCTAAATCTTCCTCATCTCTTGCCCAGAAAGCTCTTTATATAATTTTGGCTGGTTTAAAGCTATTGCTTGTAGAAGCCACATATATTCAGTGTTCCAGCTTTGCATCTGAATCTGTGCAATATGGGAAGTGGGTGAGCTTCTTGCAGGCTTAGTTAGGAGAGTGAGAGCAGAGAATCAAGACAAAATTAGAGGTCTGGAGCACTTGCCCTGTGAGGAGAGGCTTGGAGGAGGCAGAATATTTAAACCTGGAGCAGTGATGCCTCAGGATAGACATAATAGTCAAATAGACATTTGCCTAAGCAAACATCTCTGATCACCAAGGAGATGAAGGTGGGCTCTTCTCAGCTGTGCAGACAGGGAGGATAACAGACAATGGACATAAACAGAAATCTGAGAGGCACACTGAGCCTATTAGGTGAACCTTTTCCCCAAGAGGGAAGGTGAGCAGCAGCATAGGTTGACCAGACAAGTCTTTGTTCTTGCAGGTGTTTCAAAACAAAGCCCAGAAAAACCTTATCTGATCTCATGGGAGACCCTGTTCTGAGCAAGAAGTTACACTCCAGCCAGACTGGAGACCCTCAGAAGACCCTTTGGACCTGAATTATCTTCTATAATTAGTCTGTGGTTTAGGAAACAGCATACCCAGACTTCTGCCAGCAGTAACCAAGTAGCTGCTTGGAAAACTCCTTCCTCTGCCTCAGTGTGAGCTGAATGGTGCTTATTACTTGATTATTTTAACAACAATTGCAAGATATCTAACAATTCTACAATGAAAAGGGAACAAATACTAAATAATCTTTTTTCCTTTTGTTTGTTTTGGATTTTTTTGTCATTAAATATGATAGCTCTTTCCCATTCCACTCTTCAGGGTATGTTTTTGAGCTCCATAAATATGACTATTACAACTAGTAAATATTGGTTCATTAAAATGACTTAAGGTCTTCTGAAAATAATGAAACTCTACGAAATATAAAACTTCAGCTGACTTTTTTTAATTAAATATTTTGCTAAAATGATTATTTAGACTTTAACTTTCATTGGCTTTGATGTAAAATTATTTCTACATATGATATCTACTAGTTTAGTTGAATATATCTGGGAAATTAATAACATGATAAAAGGAATCTTGATATAAGTTGGAGTGCATTGGTTTTGAAAAATAATTGGGACTAGATAAAAGCTATTGGAATTACCAAAAATATACTGCTTTAAATAAAAATCTGTTCAGTTCCTTGCAAATATGTTGTTTACAATAGAAATGGACTGATTTCAGTAGCAGGGATATGTATTCATTGAAAGTATATGAAGTGTCTGAGGCAAAAATTGTCCCAAAATACTTTGATTTTTAGTAAAAAAGTTAGCTAAAATGTTTAAACCTTAACAATTTTACTACTTCAATTGATTGAAATTCTACAGTTGAATAGTGTTCTGTTTTAAAATACAGCTAATGAGAAATAAAAATGCTTTGTGTAAATGTATCACTTTAATGGAAAGTTCAAAATAATAAAAAATAATTTCACTCATTGCAACATTCTCGTTCATTTCCATTTGTTTCTCATTTGTATGCAGTTTTCCTAAAAAAAACCAAAACAAAACAGTATTCATAACATTCTGAATGCATACTTTGGTAGTTACAAAATATTTACATAATAGAAAATAGAAACATAAACTAAATTGGAATAATGAAGTCAAAAGAGAAGTTTTGGTTCCTTAATGTAGTTGATTGTTTTCATATATATTTTGAATTCATGTCATATTAAATGATGATTAAATTCTCTAAAGACTGTATTTGAACAGGTATAATCTGTTAGAGTATCAAACAAGAAGGATTGATACCATTCCCAGAACAGACGATTCATAGGCCAACTGGCAAACCCCAGATCTTATAAACCAGATGTCTTTATTTCCCTTCTCATTTTCTGGTAATACAAAGAAGTTCTCTAGGGATGTGTGACAAACAACTTCAGATGGGAAAAGACACAATCTACAGTAACCTCCTGTGGAGGAATACTCAAGGAATCTGGGGTATGGCAATAAACAAAAACCCATTTTTTATTATGGGGACACCGTTATTCTTTAATTTATTCAGATTGCTTTAAAATATTCTAAAATTGGACTATTCCACAGGTGAAACAAAAGGTGAATTGTTTCCTTCTTATTAGATGTTTCTCATGGAATCTGAATGAGGAACAGTGCTTGAGGCCATGATATTTAAGATATCATTTAAGATGTATAGATAATTCCAATAATTTAACTAGTTTTAAGGCACATAATGAAAGAAGATTCAGAGCACTGTTTGCAAAGAAGTACTTGTGCTATAAAAAAGAAGCATTTATAATAAAAATTAGAAACAACATTTTTATTGCTCCAACCTCATGGTATTATAATGACTTAGTTATTCTAATTAAGAACTATATATGTTTATAGTTCTTAAACATAAAATGGGAGCAGGTTATAATATAATTGTTGGAGTGGTGAGATGTGTCCTGCAATGTCAGAAAATGAGACTGGAAAGTTTAGCTCTGTGGATGAAGTCATGTGATAACTGCTGGAGAGAAAAGTGGGCAATACAATATGCAAACACCAAGTTCAGAGTTTCCAGGAATGTTGACACTGCCACAGTCAGTCAAATCCAGCTTCTTCCTTCAAACTGTTTTGGATATTGACCTGTGACTGCAATTTGAAAATTTCAAAGATACTGGTGTCATAGAATAATTGATTAGATTCAATAGAACAATTTATATTAGAAGACAATTTTTCCAAATTTCTGTCCCAAATCCAGGTCAAAGGCCAGACATCTCTCCACTGAGCTGTGAAGAAACTTGTTCCTCCTTTTCTTTTGTCAGGGCTTTAATGCACAGCTGCAAAGTGGGCAAAGAGCTTTTTCATCTATCACCAAACTTTCAAGCTCCTGGTTTTCCGCTTCCTGGCATCCTGTGTCCTCTACTTGTTCAAGGGCAGCTTCTACCTGTCATTCCTTCCACACAATATGGGGTTCAGGTTCTGCCAAAAGAACCATCATTTTCGTGCCCATCCCTTCTTGATGGTGTGCAGATTGCTCACCTCTTCCTACAGCTCCTTCAGTCGGTGCCTCGGAGTTTCAGCCACAGTGTCTCTCCCACAGGGAAGGTGGCTTATGTCCCATGCTCAGGGAGTTGCAACAGGCATTGGGGACTGGGAGGATGTGTCAGGAGCTCTCATTCGAACTGACCCAGCAAATTTGTCCCTGCTGTGTCACCACTAATGTCTCACCAGCCGTGGCAGTGCCACACACAGTATCTGGGCATCAGACCTCCTCTTCTGGTCCCATCTCACCATCCCTGTTGGCTGTATTGTCTGGTTGTTGGTACTCCAGATGATAAGGTGAAGTGTCAAAGGTAAAAATGCTGAAATGCAGTCAGAAAATACTGTTGGTCAGAAAAACAGGGTATGTTCAGGGAAGCACAGAGCTGCAGGATACCAGTTCTGCAAAAGCAGGAGCTTGCTGCTATTGTTTCAGACAGTGGTAAACCTACATCAGCCACCAAGGATGCTGGCACCTAAACAATTTTAAATTAAAAGGTTTGAAAAGCTGACAAATTACTAGAGACGGTAATTAAGTGTGTAAGGAGGTGCCCTATGAAAACCCAATCTAGTACCAGAAATACCAAAGTCTCATTTTCATCTGTATATATCTATGGATAAATATATGTATGCCTATACTTAGAGCAGTATACCGAACCAGAGATCAATTTGACTAGCACACACACTTCCTTGAAATAATTTAACTATCAAAATCTCATATAGTGTATCTTACTCTTTCTGGTGAAAAGTTCAAGCCCATCAGCATTTCTGAATATGGAAACATGTTTGATTCAAAATTACTTCATCCAATAAATAATGTTCTCTGTGTAAAACTTTTAAACACCTCATAAAAATAAACAAACAAACAAGCAAACACAAGATGAAGGAGAGAGGGAGGACTTTCCTGTTTTGACAGGTTCTGCAAACTGTGAATATAGTATTCAAAAATAATTAAACGTGTATTAAGATCAGCATTTTTCTCATTTCTTTGATGTTGGGGTTCCTTTTTTTCAGCTTCTGCTAAAAAAGAAATCTAGCATAAGGCATTAGTTTGTGTTTGATTTGTAACTCATTTTGGAGTTTCAGTCTCTCCTTAGGGTAAAGTTTCTGCTTACTAAATTTAATGGTTATTCTCCTTGAAAGAAATGGAATTCTACTTTTTTTAACTCTCACCCTCAACATTAAATTACAACATACAGAAGTTGACTTTTTCCATATTTTTTTAGAATTTGTATCACTCTTTGCACAGAAACCAAGTAACTATTTTGTTAATTAGCTCCTCAGCACTAAAAATACATTCACCTATATTTTTCTTTTTCCTTTCCTTTCCT
>NC_031768.1:75675646-75689701 GCF_001522545.3 Parus major | reverse complement strand
GTGTTTCCAATAGACACATAAACACACCAAAAATATGTAAGGATGTGTATCCTAGGGAACAGAAACACTTATATTGCATTGTTTCCTTTGCTAAATGATGGATTGTTTAATGGATTATTAGGATTTTGACCGCTTGAGGATGGTATTAATAAATCAGTCAAGTTATTTTATATTTTATATTTACATTTTACATTAAAATAGTCAGTTGCAAATATCTTCTTTGTTGTGGATTAATCTATTATTTTCCTCCTAACATTGATATGCATATCATTGTAGAAAAGAAGAGATATAAATAAGGATTTCTCTCCATCTAATTATTTTAATTGATTTGTGCTAAAATAGTTGACCTTTAGTACTGGTCTCTCCCTTCACATTCAGAATTGACAGCTCACTCTGATGATCATCAGCCACTGGGAAAATAAGTTAAGATTTCAATTAAAAGCATGCAGTGTAGGCTAATCTATGGATCTCACATTAGTAATGCTCCATGCTTCCCTCCTAGAGAATATGTATCATGTTTGGGCTGAAAAATATAATTTGGAAAGCACCTGAAGAAGTACTGGAGTGAAATATATCTAAAAGTTAACAAACCAAACCAACACGGGAGTCAGTGCACGTGTTCATACATGTTAACAAATTACACTTAGCCAATAGCACCCCTCTTTCAGGTCAAAGATCACAAGGTATTTAAAATAAGTTAATTCTTACACAGTATTTTTTGGGTGGCATGGAAGTAATGATGCCCTCGGCTACCTACATTGTTTGCTTTAAGTCTCATTTTTCAGGAAAACTTGGCCTAAAACTCCTTTTTATTAGACAAACAGTCAGAAATAATCTATGTGTTGGTAAAATGTCAGAAAAACCTGTGGTCTTTGGGAGTGCAAAAACCAGAAGTAATAAATGTTGATATAGATGGAATATGCTAATTAATAAGTCTGTTGCTATTCTTTGGAGTTAAATTTTTCTTCAATATGATCATTAAAAGAGTCTTCAAAGTGTTTTTATATTTTTTACTTCCAAAAAGCACTTTTCATTACATGACTTCAGTGAATTTCAAAAAACAGTGCAAAGTACTCACTGAATATAACATCTGTGTTTGAAGCCTATGCTATGGCACAAAACACACCCTAACTCATTTTATTCTGTATATTACATTAGTGTGCTTTAAAAGAGACACCATTAAGTGTTTCAATAGAAAAAAATATAACAATAAACCCAAGCACTTTTCTCTGTTCAAAACCACTTTTCTTTGGACAAATGTTGTTCCATATTTGGAATATATTATTAGTTTTATTATTTGTATTACTGCAGTCGGAAGCATTCTTTAGCGGAAGGTGTTCTGTATTAAAGTACATTTTGGTTGCTCTGGTGTATGTCATATGTTGGATGCAAAGTGGGAATAATTGGGCATATATTGAGTAATCTATTTGTTGAATTATGAGTATGAAGTGGAAGTAAGATGAAAAATAGATTGTTTTTTTGAGTAGGAAAGGAAGTAATGACTAACTCTACAAAACCATCTTTATATTAATCAAAATAATTCCTCATAAAAATTCATGACATTTAAATTAGCTGTAACAGTATAATATTCCAAAGATGTTGATTCAATTGCTAATAGCCGCTGGAAATATTCTTTATTATCTCTCAGTCAATGTTTTAAGTCTTCAAATCACTTCCTCTTTGTTATTTTAAAGGAAAATAAAATATATCCCTAATTATTTTTCCCATGTCTGTCTATAATATTCTATGTTCTTAAATTTGGTGCCTTGTATGACCAGATTTCTAAGAAAAAGACAAATTCTAGAAAGTGCGAGGCTATTGCAGATTTTCAAGTTAAATTATCATGCATCTTCCTTGAACAGCAGACTACTGAAAAATTCAAGAGAACAATTTTTGGATTGAATGTTCACTTATTTTTGCCAAAGACTTGGCAAAAATCTTTTTTCTCCAAAGAAAGACCACCTTACATACATAACTTTTCCCTCTTTCTCCTGCTATCATATCTGCAGTGAAAAGGGCTGATGAAGGTCACCAATATAATTTCCTTGAGAACATCCAGCTTCTAAGTCATGCCCCACTGCTTCATTGGAAAATAATTGAAATTTCTTGATTTTTTCACTTCTTTGCAGAAGAACCAAATATTTTGAGCAGAAAAGACACATATTAAGCTTGATTGATTTATGACAAGAGAACTAGAGAAAAGGAGGTTCTGGGTGGACCTTATCACTCCCTACAACCACCTGAAAGGAGGTTGTAGCAAAATCAGATTCGGCCACTTCTCCCAGGCAACTAGTGACAGGACAAGAGGACACAACCACAAACTGCATCAGAGAATGTTCAAACTGGACATCATGAAGAATTTCTTTACTGGAAGGGAGGTTAAACACTGGCATGGGTTGCCCAGGGAGGCAGTGGAATCACTGTCTCTAGAGGTGACTGGATACAGAACTTAGTGCAGTGGTCTAGTTGTTTTGTGATAAGTCAAATGTTGGACTTGGTGATCTTGGAGATCTTTTCCAACACTTATGATTCTATAATTCTATGACTAAGACCACTAAGATCTGAAAAATTGAAATGTTGACATCTTAGCTATTCATCTTACTTTCCTTTACATTCTGTGGCCAGAAGTAGCTGTTTATTGAGACTGCCTGTCCTATCACAAGCCATTTTCCTCTTCCATTCCTGTAAAATGAGCCCAGCCTCATTACCTTATGTGTGGGCATCCGGAATGCAAATATTTAAAATGAGGTTTCCCTCTCATGGTTTGTTTGATTTTGATGATTTTGACAATACAATGTCAAAAAATGTCTACTGCTTTGAGTGATAGGTGGGATACAATAGCAACTTCAGAATAAAGCCTATCTCAGATAAACTAAACCAGCACAGTGGGAAATGCACAGAGGAGGATCAGATGAACTAACCAGTTCCTGAGAAATCTACTGTCTTCCACTTAGTTCTGGGGTGTTCTTGTGTGTGGCTTGGTTGGTTGGCTTTTGGCTTTTTTGTGTATGTTTTGTTGTTTTGCTAGGTCTGGTTTGTTTGGTTTTGTTGTTTTTTTTTGTTACAGTTAATATAATTTTATCAGAAAAGCATTACTTAATCACATTTTGCTGTAGTGATCCTAGTTCTCATAGGAGATGATCTAGATGGACACCTTATCAACACAGCTTCCTGCTATTCTTGCATCTCTCTCCAGGTTATTGCCCAGCTACATGTCATTGAGCAGTCTAAGAGGAAACCAATGTGCCTGCACAGAACAGGGCAGAAAGTATATTTCTGTTTAAAGACCTGAGCAACACTGATACAATCCAGTTTACAGAATGAATGCACATATTTCCATAAGCTTAGAAGACTGAACACTTCCATTGAAACGATGTAATTAAAAGTTACAATGAAAAAAATGGGTTATCATTCTTAGTGACATTTGATTAAACATGCTAGCTCACAAAAATACACAAATGAAGGTCACATTTGCAAGTATTATAAGACAGTCTACATTTTAATTAGATAGTTGAGAAATGTCAATGAGTTAGTAACTGACCAGGAGTCACTTATAGAAAAAAAGGAATAAAGGAAAACAAAACATCACACCAAAAGTCTGAATCCTCTAGTCTCTATAAAGTTCAAGTATTACAAAGACAGTTTTCAAAGAAATTTTGGGGTTGAGTCATTGAATTTGCCTCATCACTTTTCTCTGTTTAAATAAAGAATGTATTTTAGTCAAATTACTGTGTATCATTGTTTGAGCTTTTTTTTGAGCTATGTTGTACCGTTTAAAACAAAATATAAAATATAAGAGTAGTACTTATTGTTTATATTTGTATCCATGGACTGTACCCAAGGAACTTGTGTAAACATTTGCTGTCTTGTCTTTCCCTCAGAGTCAGCTTTGTTCTCCCACAACAGCACACATGAAATAAAGTTGAATTTAACATAGATATTACAAATTACAGGAATAAAATTCTTTCCCATTACCTTGTAATTAATATTTTTTGTTTTTTTCTAAAAGCAAAAAAAACCCCTCAGTAATCAGTGGAAGACAGGTTCTCTATTACCTATGGCATTGTTGTTTTCCTTTTCTTCTTGAATCTTACCAATGTGACTGAAGAACACTGTGTGCTGGAAATAAAGGAGATGCATGAATAATTTATTGAGTTTATACAGATTCACTAAAAAATTACCAAAATTATTTCATATCAGTTTGCTGTTGGTAATCCATTAAGAAAATGTGCACTGGGAATTAAAAAAAATAGTCTATCTTAAAAGTGTCATAGCACTGTTAAAATGACTACAAATCTGGTAGTTCTAGTTCAACAAAATATGAAGGCTAACCCAAATCACTGATTTTATTGTGGCTGGTTTCTAGCTGCTTGGTATCCTTACCATTTGGACCTATATCTTCCTTATCTCTGTCTTCTTGCAGTTGAAGGAGCTTTTGGATGTTTCATCCCAGATTGTTAATTTATTTCTCAGAATGAGGCTAGGGGAAACATAATTTCATTTTGAAGTTCAATTACAACAGCATTTTGAGAAGTACCCATCATAGTGTCGATGAAATTTCTCAAGGATTTTTAGGGTAGAATGGTAAAGTGAAAAAGCATATTAGAGAGTAATATCTATTCTCCAGCAGTTTAACTATGTACTTAAATAATGGAATATATAAATTTATTCTCCCAAATCTCAGAAGCCTAATCCAAACCAAATTAAAGGAATAATTTTTACTGTAAATAGTACTCCAATAAAAATATATTCTAATTAAGCCACTGTAACTAGGCAGTTCAGAAGTCTAAATCTCTGAAGGTGAATGCTCGAATTAGGAAGTAGGTTTTGTTTCCAGATAAGAGTGTTTTCTGCTGTAGTTGTCAGTAACGATCACAGGCTACAGATTTACAGTAAACAAAACAAGAAATATTCCCTTATGTATAATTTATTAACCATTTCCAGTTATGTTTTACAAGAGAAACTTTACTCAGATACAGCGTCCCTGTGAGCATAAAACAGCAACTGCAGTCAGGGTGAAATTTCACATTGATCGCTAATCCCAGCCAATTATATATAATTATATATATACACATTGATCGCTAATCCCAGCCAATTATATATAATTATATATAATCCCAGCCAATTATGTTATCTATATTATATAACATAATATATATATGTTATATATATTGTAATATATAATATATATATTGTATATATAATATTATATATATATTATATATATATATATATAATTGCTATATATAATTGCTATATATAGCAATTATAGCATAGAAGGTCAGGAAACAGATTACATAACACTATCATTACTTCAGGACCTTTTTGCTATGTCAAGTGACTTTTGTATACTTTCCTTCTCTTTCTTGTACTTTTCATTCATGCCACCTGAGATCTCGTTGATTCTTTTGTTCTTTCAAACCCTGAAAAGAACACTGCAGAAGTAGTGTTCCCCACTCTGCCAAATAACAAGGAATTATAAAATTATTTTTTTTTGTTTTTAAGTGGGAGAAGGATTGCAGCCTTCCTAGCTTGATGAGGCAGCACTGAAAAACTTCATTTCACAAAATTGTCTGCACAAATTATTTTGGCAAAAAGAAGTTGCCAGAACTATTTCAGTGTTGTTGAATCCTATTTACTAGAGTGGCTCATTGTGTTACATACACAAAATACAGGGGAATCATAGCCTAAAAAAGACAAATATTACATGTTATGCCAATGTGAAAAGTATGTCTGGTTTTTAAGTATCGATCACCAACAGAGATGACAGAACAGTGATTTTATTTTTTTCCAGCCACTTCCAATTATCCTGCAAAAGATCTGTTCCTTCGTAGGCACTGGATGTACAGTCTGGATCCCTTTGCTCACCTCTGTGAATATATTTTTGAATGCTCTTCTCACCTCCTTAATACTGTTGCATTTTCAAGACAACTGATTTCATTACTTCTGCTTGCTTTGTTCCTGCAGGTCCTGAGTTATAGTTTTTAATCTATTATAATGTAATTTATTTCCTTTATATTTGGTACTATACAGGGACAGAAAACTTGGGCGCTATTCTTTATTTGTAAACACCGACATTTTAAATAGATACAGAAAAGGAAAAAAGGGAACTTAAAGAGACAGCAGAGGAGGTGACTAGTGTATATATGTTTTTGGAAAGGCATTATGAATACAGGTACTCTTGGCCCATTTAGCCAACCTGCATGATTAGCAGAGTAGTTGAATTGAGAAGCATATTTAGTTTCAGTCAGTATTTCTACATTGCACATACAAAGTGAAGGAAAGATGGTGGCCTGACAGACACTTTTCCACTATGAGATAGAAATATAGAGTCATAGAAATAAAATTAAAAACTTTGAAAACTGATGTTTCCATAAGAAAGAAATTTAATAACCACCTGATTTTTATATTGTGGTGAAGCTGCAGGGAAATTTTCTTAGCACCCTGTGCTGCTACATGATTATTTTCAGAAGCTGAGTCTCTCATCAAGCCTGGGATATTTCTGTCTCTCCTTTTATGGATAAAACTTTTCTACTGCTTAACTAAACATTCTTTTGCAAAGTGACAGATTTTGTCTCTATTCAGTGTTCACTTCTTAGTTTTTTTATTTTTTTCCAGAATATTCAGAAGCTGTTCCTGGTCTCCCCACATCATATGCTGCTATCCTAAGAATCAAATCTGGTAGTTCATCTTTAGCCTCATTTAATTCAAAGAACAGACCACGATTAAGCAGTCCTTCATTAGGAAGTGTATCTTCACCAGGCTGGAGAGGAGCTGCACAACATTATCACTCCCCAACAAACCTCTACCACTTTTCAGAGACCTTCAAACATGATGGTAAGTGCAGCTTCCCCCTATAAAACTTGGAAACATTTTTCAAAATCAGTACATTTTTGTCAGCTTACTTCACTATTTCTCAGACATAACTTCAAATTTTAATAAATGTCACAAGGTGGAAATGAGCTGCTTTCCTTTAGGTTCTTCAGAACAGCCTTAAAGTCACCAGTTAAAATATCCTTTCTTAAAGATTCCTATGCAAAATGGTTTTATGCAGGTGTTGCTACATGAAAATAACAAACCAGTGATTCAAAATTCCATTACAGCACAATTTCACCTAATAGCAAAATGTAAGCCACTTTTTATAAATATTTTTTTTACCCTTTGTTTTTTTTTCATTTAATCATGAATGTTAAAAATGTAAATTAAACATGAAGAGTAAATCTTATAAAACTACTTTTTCTCTAAATTATCTGTTCTATAGAATAGATTCTCTATTCTATTCTGCAGTCAACTCTGTCATGCATGTACTTATGTGCATGCTTGGATAGTGTTTCTGGTGTGATATGGCATCATTCACCTCTAAATGAATAATTCATAGTAAAAATACATATATTCCCATGTTTGGTTGCATTTTAAAAAACCACATTTCTAATAGCACTTTAGTGACAATGATCACCTGAATTGCAGTCAAAAAAGGAAGCCAGAAAGAAAGATAAAAAGAAAGAAACGAAGGAAAATGAGGGAGATATTAGAGGATACATAAGCATATTAGTCTAAGGATAGAAAAGAGGAAAGAATTGTGATTAAAAACTTGCAGTTCAGTGAAATTCACACAATATCTTGAGTGTGATAACAGGTTACTTTTTCTCTCAGCAAAGTCTTCTTTTTTCCCCTGGAAGATGCCTTACATGTATTGAAAGTTAATGGTGTATACATATGGTTTGTGTAGGAAAATGGCTTATATATACAAACATAAATATGTTCCCTGAATAAATTCTGATCTAGAAAATAAACAATTTGATCCTGTCAGCAGATGAATTCTGTTTGATACCATTTATGGAATAGGGGAATGTTTCTACATTTGTCCTTCCACTGTAACACTCTTTTAAGCAGTGACTAGAGTGAACTCAGTTTTTGCCCATCCACCAGACACTGATAACTCCTCCCTGACAACTTTTAAAGAGCAGGTTAAAATTAATGTCTATTATTAGAACAACAGTCTGTTATGCTGATCTTCTACAGCACAAATATCTAAAGACTGAAGGAGAAAGCAAAAAATACAGACTAATTGAATAATATAGTACAAGCTGGAACTAGAAATCCTGGACATCTCCAGAAAGCGAGGCAAGATTATACCTCAGGGATGATCATCGTACCACAGATATGATCTATGATTGAGGTCAGCAATCATGGCTCTTCTCAAAACACTGGGGCCACACTGCAGCTCAGCAGTTGAGATTCATCAGTTTTTCAAGAGCAGGTGAAAAACCACTGACTGGAGACAAAATTGTAAAAAGGCCATACCTCATAAGGCCTAAAGAATAGAGTATTTGACCAAGAGGAGGCGAGCACCACTCTTCTAAAGACTACATAAATAGCCCTAGGAGACTTATTTCACTTACAACTCTTGGTGTATCCAGCTGTGTAGACACTTGTAGAAACAGGTTAATCTGAGTCACCTGATAATGTTTTAAAAGCCCTTGATTATCTGAAGTGCCTGCATAGCACAAACATAGGTACGACACTGTATTTAGAAGAGATCGGCACGTGACCAAGTAAGATAATCTGCATCATCTAAGAGGGCTTGAACATGTTTGTTATGGCAGCTGAATGTTACTTGTTTCTAAGCCTCTCTCAGTTCTGTTAATAACTTGATGTTTGAATAAACATCTTTGATATTTAGAAACAGAGAATAAGTGTGTGTTTCAATTATCTGTCATTACACTTACATATATTGTGTATATATGTAAATTTCTTGATTTTGATTTGGCCTCAAGTATTTTTTTGAGGTTTGTTTTTTTTATTTTCCATTTTTACAGGTCTTGAAGTAAAAATATTCCAGTTATCATCCTATAACTGCTATGTGCTGATAGAGTTAAGTGGCCATGTTTAGCAGCCAAGGCTTCCTTAATTATGAAATACTACAGCACCCTGTGGTAATGAGACTCCACTGCTTCAAATGAGAGGACATTTTTAGGAGAAGAGAAAACATATTTATATTATTGTAATGGAGAATTTTCATAATTCAAATGTCTTATATATTCCATAAATTCAGGAGTGAAGTTTGCCATAAAAAATACCCAAAAATACTTCTATTAGCTGCTGAATTATACCAGTTCTCAAGCAACTTCTCAAATGATTTCCCAGCAGACATGCTCAAACACCTGACATGGCTTGTAATAAAGTCCTTTTATACTGACTTGATGTTATTTCATTTGCACTTTCAATTCAACATGTGTTTCCTGATATCTTAAATTAAAAGAATTATGCTCACTGCTCACTGCTGACTTTAAACTATTTGGAATTATTTAGCATAAACATGCAGCTAAGGCAATGTGGTGCTTCTTTTCAAACTATGTATCAATGTGTAAAGTCATGACTAAAAATTGTGAATAGAAAGTATGAATTATTCATTAAATACTCTTGAAGAATCATAAAACTGCAAACTCTTATATTTTCCTACTGTTCCAAAAACTTTTGGAATTGCTGCAGTAAAGATAATTGAACTTAACCTTGACTAGGGCATCTCTTTGTCCTTTCATCTTTGGTTAGATACATTTTACAAGAAAATTAAAAACAGTCTGTGTCACTACTGAAAGTGTTTAAATCAATGAACCCCAAGATATGCAAGATCCAAATCTAATTTTTGTAAAATTACAGTCCCTGTTTCCCCACCATCTGTCAGATTCAGCACTTATCAGTCTGAATTATAGACACAAACTACTAATTTTTTTCCATTGCTAAAAACATTTGATAACATTGATTCATATGTGGTTTAGATATTATAAGCTAAATTTACAACAGATTTATTTGTTTCAGACCACAGAACAAACATTTTCAAGAAACAGTAAAGTCTTGTATCGTCTTGCTTAATAAGAAAATAAACATGTTTCAGAAAAGATAAATCTGAAAATATGAGAAAATAATGTAATCTTTGCAGTATAAACTTAATAATGAATGTACTGTACAATGTTCCACCTTGCAGCACACTTAAATCAATGTACATACCTTGAGGCACATGTATCAACCTCAGCTTGTCTCAAAGTTTCTCAGCTTTTAAGTTGACTGAAACACAGTTTAAAAATTAAAACAATTTTAAGAAATATATGTTGCAAATATACATGTATGTATATGTGTATATATATATATGTGTCTGTGTCTCTGCTTCTAAATAAGCAACATAATTATTGTAAATTTCAGCCACCTTTGTTATTTTAAAATATGCTACACAGGGATTTAACAATCGAAACATATCTTGCATTGGTGAACTTGTGGGCCTCTTTTTTATTATATTAAAGTAAATTTTGAAAATATGTAATATTTTGACATATGATAGTGATATTAAAATGAATAGTATTTTTTTATTTCTTAGGAATAAAGGTGAAAGACTATAGCATAGGACCTACTTGTAAAATAAATATTAACACTGAAGCTAATATTTTTTTTCAGTATTTAAACAAAAAATAAAATAGCTTTTAGGTTTTATCCAGGCAAAGCACTAAGTTTCCATTTAAGTCAGTGTGAATATACATCTAAAATATTTCTGAATTACTGAACAGGTTAAACAGTCTTGTTCCATGATAACAAAGGTAATCAGATGATCCTTTGGAGTCATCACCTGAAGTTCATACAACAAGCATAACCTGTAAACCAAAAAAGGGAAGAAATTAAAAATCAAGTTTGATAGAGAGTAGCATCATAGTGTGATCCACCTATAGAAAAAAGAATCTTTCAATCTGTAGGACCAATCTGAAATGAAACAACTTTGTTTAATTTTAATTACATCTTCTTATATGCAGATTTCAGCAGCATATATGGCCTTATGAACAACAATTTATTCAACCTTATTAATGTTTCTTGAACACATTAATACCTAGATCACTAGGATGTAGTTTGGTCTGTGTTGTGTCAAGTAAGTGCTTTTCTGGATAGATACATTTCTCTGTGTAGGGAGTACAGTCATCTGTATTCTGGGATGGAAGATCTGTAAGTGATCCCACATTTTAGGCTGCTTTAGAACTTCCATCATTTTACATTCCTTGTGTAGCTTTTCATTAGGAAATTCTTCCATCTCTACAAGGGTTCAAGAAGTCTTGGAAACATGGGTGGTGGAAAATAGAACAATAGGAAAACGTTCTTCCTGGTCCTGCAAAAAGTGCTTCCAGAGGGGCATGAGCAGAGAAAGGGGAGAAGACCTGAAGGAATACTTCCTTCCTCCATATACAAAGCTGCCTGAGCGTATCCCCTCACATAATGTGTCTGCTGCTTCTTCCCACCAGTAGCCCAGACTGAGAAGTTGGATCCATGATTGATTAGGCCAGTCAAGACCATCCATCTTGGAGGGTACTTATTTAGGAAAACCTTTATAGTAACCTCATTTCTTTTCTTCTATAGAAGTACAGCACTTAGAATTATGAGACACTAAAAGTAATAGCGCCAGTGCAGCTCCGATTTTTGAGCAGGGTCATGTTTCTTTCCTGCCCACCTCTGTGTTCCTATGGTTCCAGGAATTAATTCATTTCTCAGTGTATTAATTGACCGGAATTTTATCAAAATTGGTGGCAAGAAAACAACTTTTGAGGAATTACACTATTTCAGTTGCTACTCGATTTAAAGTCCAAGAAACTTCATTCTCATATGCAGCTTATTGTTATGATATCTGCATTGCTTAGCAAGAAGAACTAAACATCTGATTTTTTTATTTTTTTCATCAGTAACTGAGGGAGAGAATGAAAGTATGAAAGAATGTCTGTAGATAAGAGAGAGAAACCACATTTTGTCTACTGTCTGATTCGCCAGATACTGATTCCAGTTTACATTCCCATGAGGATTAAAATACTTGGTACTAAGAAGTCACAAGTTACAGAAAATTTAAGTGCAGAAGTGCTGTAAGGAGGATGCTGGCACTCAAAAAATGTAGAAGCACTGCTCTGAAGCATATTCAAGAATTTAAAAGAGGGATTTTTTTCTTGTATTTTGAATGTTTTCCATATCCTTGCCTTTCTGGATGACACCAGTTTAAATAGTAAATCCTAATGAAAGTACCTAGTGCTTTTAATTGCCCAGGTTGAAAATGGCAACTTAAAACTTTTTAAGGGGACCACAAACTAGCTGTTACACTGCTGGTTCCAGTGAACACCTGTATTCCCAAGACCCTCTGGTAAATCACTGTTCTTAAATAAGATAGCACTTAAAGCAACCAGTTTTCTGTATCTTATTTAGTAAAAATCTCCATGAGGAACAGAAATATTTCCCTTGAGAAATCATAATAGTAAATTTAAATATATGCATGCTAACATGTATGTTGAATATTCATTAATTTTATGTTCTTAAAAAGTTAAAGAGAAAAAAATAAGGTGTGGAGCTCAAATCCTGCCATGCACACTCACAAAGGACTGTCCTGTTTAAGAGCATTGGTCATAGCTAGAAGATGGGTGTAAAGAAACCTGATGCCTTTGAACTCCTGAAGTCATCAGAAAACATACATAACTATAAGAGACTGTGCGTGTGTGTAAACATATAGCTTATATATCCATATGTACAAAGATATATACATAAATATAATAAGAAACTGAGGGCAATAAGAATAAGGCCAGGGATATTTCCCCAACAAGACCACACAATGCAGAAGAGCCAGCCAATGGTTCATGAATCAGAAAATTTTAATTCAAGGTCACACAGAGGGGTTGGGTTGCTCCCCTCTCTGTGGCTCAAGGGGAGTCTGCAGCTGTCTGTGGGACCATGGTATCCAGAGGTGCTTCCTTGTCCTAAGGTCTATGGCTGAGTCAAAAGCTACAGAAATCTCTGTCTGAGTGGCTTAGGGAGAGGATAAGAGTGTGCCATGTTCTGGTCCTGCACCTACCCTTGCATCTTTTCCTTTCTTTCCAGCAGTCATAGACTGTGATACTATATTTTGTCTACAGAGTCCCTCCTAGGGAGAAGATAAAATCATTAATCTTCATTAATATACACTCTATCCATATGCCTACTAGCTCCATGAAATAACACTTAAATCTAAAGCCATGATTTAGATTTGTTATCCTTAATTAATTCTTGTTTTTTCTAAACTCTAGCACAATGTCAGTTCTGTTTATTTACACCTACATTCATTAGTATTTTCTTTTGTGCAATGCCAGAAGCAGGTGACCAAATTATAAGAAACAATCCACACACTGTATTTGTACCAACACTTCTTTGAAATAAGTTTTGCAAGCTGAATCCATTTCCCCCATGGCATTTTAAGATGTGTTTCTCAAAATTTATTACTGGATTTTATTATTTATTTTATTATTATATTTTATTTTTATATTTTATTATTGTATTATATTATTAAATAATATTATTATTGTTTAAACTTCAATAATATCAGTACACATCAGAAATCACTTATTGTGATTGTTTAGTTTGTGGTTTTATTTTTTTAAATAATGCAGATATTTGTGCAAGAACACACATTTCTGCCAATAAACCCAAGCAAAACAATGTACCTACACAGTAATATAAATATGCAAAACAGAAATCCACACTCCTTTACACAGTCGTACTAGCAGGGCTAATAAACTGGAAAATTAAGGGAAAGAGAAGCTACTAATTGCTGCTGCTCTTATTTGCTGACTTTACAAATTGACAAGCTAATTATTTGAAACTATTCCAGCAGAAGCATACACACTTGGAAATATAGGAGTTTTCAAAATTAGCATTTGAATAGTAGTGTAAAAAGACAAAACTGAAGTGTATAATAAGTGTGTAGTCATTAAAAAGAAAGGTTGACAAGCACATTGGGGTCTTATGTCATCTTTTTACGGTATGATAAGAGAGCTGAGAAACCCCAAACATAAGAATTTAAAGACATGGAAATTTGCATCTCAAAAACACTAACATGTGGAGGGAAAACTGTGTCTCCCACATTTCTTATGCTTTTTAAGACTCCAAGACTTTCCTTTCCTTCCTTTCCCTTTCCCTTTCCCTTTCCCTTTCCTTTCCTTTCCTTTCCTTTCCTTTCCTTTCCTTTCCTTTCCTTTCCTTTCCTTTCCTTTCCTTTCCTTTCCTTTCCTT